>NC_056728.1:1385875182-1385957682 GCF_019279795.1 Protopterus annectens
GGGGTTCCTCAAGGCTCTATTTTAGGGTCTTTACTCTTTAATATTTTCACTAACAATCTCTTCTCTCCCTCCCCCCAGACTTCTCTAGTTCAATACGCTGATGACTCAACCATTACTACTATAGCCAGCTCCCTCTCTGAACTCCATTCTGCCACCCAAACTGCCTTTAACTGAATAGAAGCTTGGCTAATTGACAACCATCTCATACTCTATCAAAAAAAAAACTAAACTGCTACTATTCCTCCCTAAAAATCTGTCCTATATCAAACCTACTTTCACCATTCTATCTCTTAACAATACCCCCATACAAGTAGAACCTAGCACCAAACTCGTAGGATTCACCATAGACAATCAATTGAAGTTTGACATACATATCAATAACTGTATCAAAAAGACCCATCAAAAACTCGGACTCCTCTACAGATCTAAAAAATTCCTTTTCTCTGACGCCAGGATTACACTCTCCCAATCGTACCTCCTACCCAGTCTTATGTATGGCCCCCAGATCCTTAGTAATCTTGACTCTACCCTTCTCACCACGCTTGAAACCACCTACAATAAAATATTTTGATTTGCAGCACATCAAAACTATAAATCCCATCACTGCATCTCACTAAAACTAATGAACTGGCTAGAACTACCTCACCAACTTCTACTCTCACAGCTCTCCTTTATTCACTCTATCCTTTACTTGCCTTCATATTGTCCAACACTTGCACCACTCATCTCCTACTACTCTCCCTCCAGACAACTTAGAAGCTCTAACCAAAACTTACTCCAAATCTACAAACCCAAAACTAAAACTGGATGTAAACTTTATAGCTATCACCCATCCATGTCGGGGAATAAACTGCCTCAAGTGGTAAGGTCCCTTACCAACTCAAAATTATTCAAAGCAGGTTTAAAGGAACACCTCAGAAATCATTGGTACTGCCACTGTAGTCAGCCACCATAAAAATATCCATTCTATCCCTCTTTCCGTCTCCTCTATCATTCATACTATTCTATATTACTTACCCCACTCTCCTGCAGTTCCACAAGTTTTTCTATTCTCAACCTCCAGTCTCATCTTAAATCTAACTTTCCTATTTAACATCCCTATCTATGTCTAGCCCCCTCCTCTAACCCCTTCTTCCCCCTGCTTCTTATGTCCAACCTCCCTCATGCCTATACTTGATTCCTAAACCCCTCTATATTACCTCCACTCATCTCCACATTTTACTTATTTTCTATGCTCTGTAAAGCCTTACTACAAAACTACTGTTTAATCTTGTTTGTAATGTAAATACTGTAGTTTTTTTCTTGCTTCCGCTATTGTTAGAATATGATGTGTAATCTTTATACTAGCTTGCTATATTTGTACTCAAATGGAGCTTTTCTCCATGGGTCACTGCTGAAAAAGGGCTTCTGCCCAGCCAGACTAACCCAGTCAAGAAATGTAAAATAAATAAATAAATTACTTTAGATGCTTCTCATAAAATGTAAAGAGACAAACCCACATTTAGAAACACTACAACACTACTTTCTACATGACTATCGGTATTCTGACAGTCAACACTGTAAGTTACAGTAATTCTTTTTAACACAAGTCACAAGGGAAGGGAAACCCACAACAAGTCAATGTCTTAAAAGTCAGTGAAATGAGAGTCAGTCAAATGAGTTGTCAATAATTTGAAATGTAGGTCATTTGGGTGTCGGTCAAATGAAAGTCAGTCAAATGAGTTTTAGGTCATGTGAGGTAGACTCGTATTTGTGTGTGTGTGTGTGTGTGTGTGTATATATATATGGATTCACTTCAGAAGATCGAACTTCCGAAATCTCGAACTACAAATAACCGAATCCAAAAGCTCGAGTTTCGGAAACTCGAACTTCTGAAGGGAAACCATTAAAACAAAAAAAAAACACAAGCTTCGCTTTTGCAGGGGGGCTTCGCCCCCCTGCACCCCCCCATGTGGGGGGCTGTGCCCCCCACACCCCCCCTACTTAAATATACCAACTCCAAGATCGCGCTACAGTGGGGAGATGGGAAATCTCCCGTCTTGCGCTGTATGCGAAACCGCAAAACGGGAGATTTCTTTACTTCCTGCCAACACCACGAAACAAAAAATACATTACGTACACACAAGGCATGCAACAATACTTGCCTCTTTGTGCACGTAATGTATTCAGGTAAGTAAAGTGTTATTTCGGAACACTACACACATTCGATTTATTAAAATCTCGATCATATGGTCTCGACCATATGCAAATCGAGATTTTAATAACTCGATTATGTGAAGTGTTCCCATATATATATATATATATATATATATATATATATATATATATACACACACACACACACACACACACACACACACACACACACACACACACACACACACACACACACACACACCTTACCAACATGATAAAGATATTGGACAACTTTTTTCTGGTCCAGAAGTATGTTTGTGTTCACTATTCAATACATCTGCTAATGCCAGGCTATCTGGACACTCATGTTGACCATTCAGTTGTATACTATTTGTACATAATGTAAAAGCAGTATCCAAGGAGTAACCTTCAATTCTTTTACTGCTATTAATAGTTATAAACTATCTGATCTCATATATAAACATAAGCTTGTGACCTGTTTCTAATAAATCTGTAATGTAATTCAACAATAAATGCAAGAAATAACCTGGGCTGAAATCTCAAAAACTCTAGTATTTCATTAATTAGATTTTCCTTTTTATACCACAGCCACTGAATATTCAAGCACTGACAAATGATTGATTTATTATGGGTTTGTCGTGGTTCTCTAGCAAAGAGGTTTTAAAATATGTTATACTTTGTGTCTGAGTCTGCTTACCATTTTAATCAGCTATTATTTCAACTATCAAGCATCAATGTCTTGTCTAATAAGGAATGGCTTTTCACAATCAAAAGATTTGAATGTTTGAATGTGGAAGAAGATAACATCTGACAGCTACTCATGAAAACGTTAAAGGGTTTTATTAGTTTTTTTAGATTTGCGTTTGAACTATACTGGAAATGTGTAGCAGCTCTGAAGAGAACAGTGAAAATTTATTCCTACATTTTGCATGCACAAAGAAGATAACATTTTACAATGTCTTCCTTTACTTGATTAAATTGTTTAAGCCTTTGATTATAGTAGACATATTTTGATCAAAATATGCTTACATTCTGAAACAAATCTAATTGCTTTTTCAACATTCAGCTATTAATGTCATTGCTGCTAGAGTCATGTCAGACAAATTATTAATATAAATGAATGAAATAGTTCAGTGCATCTTTTATGCATACATTTCCATGAACTCATTTTCTAATTTAGGAAAAGTAAAACTCATTTGTATGGGACTCACAAATTATTTCCCAAGAGTAAACAGTGAATAGATTTCTTTGAGAGATGAATAAAGTACTGATGTTGAATTTACTCTGCTTTGTAACATAATGAGTATTTTAAAGTCAGAATTAGTTTTTCAGTTTAGAATCACATCACAAGACAAATTCTTATAATAACTTGTGCTTGATATGTATATTTTTAAGGTGCATTTGTTAGTTTGGATGGCTTTAATGTCATGATTTGAATGTTATTATTTGTATTAGATGGAATGTAATTAGTTTGATGTAATTAGTGTATTGGGAGGGGCTTTTGGTTGTATTTAATGTGGCTGTTTTTGAAGTTTTGTATCCATTGAAGGCAAATGTCTGAGGTACCAGAAAGTCACTAAGTAAAGCTTTTGGGCCTGCTTCACATGCTTTATTTTTTGTGTTTTTTTCATGCTATTTATTGTTCAAAACTTTGAAAAATAGTCTGACATTAAATTGTCTGGTTTAGGCCATAAAGATTGTATCTTACAGTTCTGATTCCATCCAGAGACAAAATGTCTGTGAAAACCAGGACTAGGAATCCTACTGTATTGTCCATAGGGATGAACTACTTGCTACCCTGGAAGGGTGGAAGTTTTTGAAATGGTTTTATAGCTTCCAGATGCTATAATGCATCTTAGCAAAGCTCTATGTGTGTGTATTATGACACTTATGTGGTAGATTCTGGTTGTTTCTAGTAAAGGGGGTAGTGTGGGAACTAGACATCAAGTGACCAGATGTATGTGATGTCATTCTGTAATCCAGCACTGAAATGATATTTTAATACTAGATGAGACAGAACTCTCATGGCTGTCTGTTTGTAAAACCTGACAAATAAGGAAGACTGCTTCATCTTGCCTTGCTTCATTAAGTAAGTAGGAAACAATAATTCTTTAGATCAGTCAGGAAGCTATAGTGCAATTAGTTAGGTATTATGTTTCTGTATCTGTGTGAATCTTTCCATGTATGTTACTTTTAATATTTCCTGTGATGAAACTCTCATGTTTATTGTAAATAGATATTTAGTATTTTCATGTTATTTTATTATTTATTATTAAATATATTTAAACTTTTCATTATGGCTCATCTTTTAGAGAATATTTTAACCGTGAGAGTAATTATATCTATTTGGTGACACTATGGGCTCTCCTGAAAGCCTTGCTGCATTGCTCAAACAATACAATTTGTAGTGGTATTAATTTTACTCAGTATATTTGGGTACCCTGGTAAGAGCCTTAGAGTAGCTGGCTTTGGAGTGTTCTGCTGGCAGCATCTACCTTAGACTCTGGGCAAAGGGGTTATAGCTGGTAAATTTGTGCCAGCCTTTCCCAGGTGTTTGTGTGTGTGTGTGTGTGTGTGTGTGTGTGTGTGTGTGTGTGTGTGTGTGTGTGTGTGAAAATCAAATCTCAAAGAGTGTGTGTGTCAGCTTCTAGGAGCAGGGCACAGAGCACTGATTTCAGAGACAGGATGGTGGAAGACTTGGCTTGGAACACTCGGCTGAAGACTCAACTCAACAGCTGTGTCAGTGGAGAGTCTTATGTGGGGGCCTGTATAGAAAGAGGGAAACCCAGCCACAGGACTGAGCGTGCTCCCTGAGTGCTCTTAAGGGAAATTGTGCTTGGTGCAGAGAGCTGCATCTGAAAATACTGCGTGTATCCATTTTCTTTCCAAGTAAATATCCCTCATCAGTGACAGTGGTGAGGACTGAGGACCCTTGATTACTGGCCAAGTAGGGGGATGTCACAAACATATTCTTTAATTGAAATTGTATGACCAGGACAAGGTCATTACAACAGTATGTTTCTTACAGATAAATAAAAATTCCTAACTTTTTGACATTTTCACTTGATCTAATCATTCATTTGTACATGATATCTGCAGTTATTTAATAAGTCTGATGACCCAATAATTTGGTATATTTTATCTTTATAATGATATTCAAAAGTAATTCTGAAGGTGCATTAACATAATTTACTTCATTTTTACATTATTTGAAAAGGATTATGAGATGTAACAAATGGCCATAATGCAGGTATATTCTGTATTTATCCATGAATTTTATAAAACAGATTAGTGGCATTATAAAACAAGTTTACACTTTCTAAATTTGGACTATAGTTTTAGAAGCCATTCCATTTCTAACAGAATAGTAAAACATTAATCAATTGCCTGAACTCATTTTCCTATACCATGAGAAGTATTACTCTCAATGTTCTGTGATCACTCTTGCTATACATTTTCTTGCCAAGTCTACTTCTGGACTAGGTGATGGAAACATTTACTAAATGTGAATGTGGCTATAGTGAAACCCACTAGCACTGATGCACAACACCTGTCTGTAGCAACTTCAACCCAGCACTGGGAAAAAAGTCTGGTTTTACCACACAGGTAGACAGAAGAGGTGAGGGAAAGGAACATAGGTCTAAAGGGAAACTGACCCTAGCTAGGAGAAGGAATGGGTTCTTTATAGGCCAGCCTATCCCATATTAACCCTAACTAGAGACTAATGATATAGCTTGGTTCATCATATAGGACAGACATATGTGCCCATATCACCCTACTTGTTCCTTGCAGCTGGCATCTGCCAAAAGATGTATGCTACAGTGAACTGGCATCGCATATTACACATGAATAGTATGAAGGCACCATGGCTCTGCAGTACAGTAAACAGGCTGGAATGAGGTAGTGGAAAACAATTGCAGATCACTGAAATGCTGGGACCAAATAACATCTTAGGTGTTAGATAATTATATATAAAGAGCTAGAGAGCTAGAGACATAGGTACATACATACATACATACAAGAGTAATTAATCAAAGCTAGAAGTTTTATATGAGCAACTGGATTAATGGGAACAATATATGTAAGTGTGTGTGTGTGTGTGTGTGTGTGTGTGTGTGTGTGTGTGTGTGTGTGTGTGTGTGTGCTTGTGTGTGTGAATCGTATATTAAGTATAGGTGACTAATACTGATGATTTTACATTCCCGTTGTGCAAATGACCTCTTCTGAAGTGTACAACAGTAACAAAAAGAGACAAATCCCATTATCTAGAGACTATTTTTTTATAACTGATGAGAAACATTCAAGTAAAAGCCTCAGGAGAAAGAAATGACTGACAGTATTTTCAAGGTCCCTTTAAATGTAGACCCTTGATGTTTTAATGACACTCATGTTAGACATTTCATCTACCCATAATGAAAGGTTCTACATTGAAATTTTACAAAAAATATAATACCCATTCATATACAACAAAGAAGAGCGATGCCAGCCAGCCACATAGGGCAGGGGAACAAAAGCCTGACGGCATCCCAGATGGGTTCAGTTAGCGGTTTGGATGTTGGAGAAGCCAGTGAACGAGAGGAATGAGATTGAGAACTTTTTGCTGGCTCACCCATGCTGGTGCTATGGTACTTGATAATGCCCAAAAAGTATCTCCAGCAAAGGAAAGATAACAGTACAATCCATGCTCACTGAAAGCATTTTACAGCTGTATGCAATCACAATGAGACTTGTAGTGGACAAATTGCCATGCCCGGTGCCCAATGGGAAAGGTGAAGGAACACTGAAAAATCTTCCAGTTCCTAAAATGATAGATAAGTCTCTGGTTCTTACTTCTCATGCCCAGTATCCTACATTACTAGGATATAGGTAGGAATAAATTAGTTTTTGAGTGAATAGGCACATAATGGTCAACAGGCACATAAAATAGGGGACAAAAATATTTTAAAAACAGTGGATGGTCTGTGCAGCAAGTTTTCATATCAAAATAAATTAATAGAAATAAAAAATCCATACAATCTGTAATGATCTGTAAAATTATATTTATACTACAGTCTAAATAACTCTTCTTAAGGAGAAAACATAATGAGTGCAATATACATTTTTACTTCAAACTAATGATTTGCTTTTACTTGAACTCAGAGGACAAAACTCTGACAAAGACATGTCTGTTGCATTTTAAATTTTGGCATAAAATGGATTAGAAACAAGCAAATAATTGTCGGGAAACACTGCTTCCCTTATAACAAACTTCAAAGCTTTAAGAAATGTTCTATTTACTACCTTCTGCATTTCTCATTTTCTAATTTATCGGCTAAATTAATTTCTTGGATTAATGGCTTTGATCACATAAGTGGTATACTTGTAAAGGATCTGGAGCAAATAGAGTAATTATAGTTCAGAATGCAGAGTAACCTAAGCAATCATAGTATCAAAGGAGAAGTTATTTGCATTACATGCTGGAGGCACTCAATAAATATATAACTTTTTTGCTGAGTTATTTTAGAGAATATTTATATTCTTTCCAGTTTTACTGAGATATTATCAAGGAAGAAACTATGTAATGTATATATAATTAGCGGGGGCTATTGTGTTTTACTTCATTGATATTCAGTGTTAAACTTTTAGCCTAGAGGGTTTCTCTGTATTTATAAGTGAGTCACATATCTTTGAATTTATTACTGCTGAATAACTGAGTTGTTTGGCTTCTGCTACATACCTATAATCAACTGCATTACTAGCTGAGTTAAGTACAAACTTGCAGTGTTAAAGATTGTACTGCATTTCATTTTTCTGTCTATTTAATTGTTTCATTGAATATTGTGTCTGTGTTTCTCTGTAGTTATTTATTTTTCTATTTAATTGTTTCATATAATACTGTGGTCTCTCTCTGTCTCTGCAATTAGTTTCCCGCTCACCCTCCCTGTTCTTGTTTTGGTATTAATCTTGGTAGCTTTGGAATTGCCCACCCCTCCTGTAAATTTGTGTTTGAACACTACTCCTGGGTCTATCTCATTTGCTCACTCAACCGAGTACAGTGAGATCATACTTTGACTTCCGACACTCCTACCAGTCCCATCTGTTCAGCTCTCTCCCAGCTCTATTCCAGTCTAGTGTCACTAGCTCACTCTACCTAATACAGAGAGGACATTTGTGAAGGGCAAGCCACTTAGGTCCTTCATTTTGAATTATCTTGTTTCCCCTTTTTCCCTTTCCCCTTTACAAAAAAAAATTCTAAACTTGTTTCCTGCCTTTCCTGTAACTAGTCTAGTCCAGATATAGATTTGCTGTAACCAGGACTGTTTGTAAGCTTCTGAGCCCCAAAAGCCTTTCTGTGTTGGAGGGAAGCCTTCTAGCTTATCAGTGGGAGTGGTAAGCACTAGGTAGCCTATATACCACAAGAGTGGTTTCTGGCCCAGAAATTGTAGTTTATTGGCTGTTTGGGCAATTTTTCCATTTCTTTGAACTTTCTGGTTTAAAAGCCTGCATTTGCACTTATTTCCCACCTTTCCTGTAACTAGTCTAGTCCAGATACAGATTTGCTGTATCTAGGGCTGTTTGTAAGCTTCTGAGCCCCCCCAAGCCTTTCTGTGTTGCAGGGAAACCTTCTAGCTTATCAGTGGGAGTGGTAAGTACTAGGTAGACTATCTACCACAAGAGTGGTTTCTGCTGTTTGGCAGTTTTTCCATCTCTTTCAACTTACTGGTTTAAAAGCCCATGTTTGCACTTGTTTCCACTCTTTCCTGTAACTAGTCTAGTCCAGATACAGATTTGCTGTATCCAGGACTGTTTGTAAACTTCTGGGCTCCCCAAGCCTTTCTGTGTTGGAGGAAAGCATTCTAGCTTATCAGTGGGAGTCATAAGCTCTAGGTAGCCTATCTACCACAAGATCCAGGTACAGATTCTTAGTTTTAGCACTTGAATTTGCTTATTCATGCTCAGCACTTGTTCAGAACTTGTTAGCACAAAATAAGCTACAAATTACTACAGCACTCAACCTTCCTCTTTACCTAGAGGAAAACAGTTTTTGTAATTAAACGTTTTTAAACTTGTTCATATTTGCGCTGGGGTTTTTTTCAACTGGCCATTACTTGGAGCTGCATTGGATCACTTATTGGTTTGCTGTTGATTTTCATTTGTTGTCTGCCGGCGGCTTACTGGTTTTTGGCTTGTTATTGCACCGGCAATATGGAACAGTTAATGCTACAATACGTTCAGATAACCAACCAGCTTATTAACTTTTTTCGTGAGAAGGGTATGGACGTCAAGGTCTCCTTACCAGAGATTTCTGTGCAGGAACCACCATTAACAGATTTGCAAGTGATGCTTACTGATTCTCAAGCAGAGTTATATACTTTACATACCCCACCCGCTTCTAGAGAACACGGAGTATCTACGCATATGGTGAACATGGCTTTTAATGACTTGGGTATCAGCGGACCTTCTAATGGTCCTAATTCTTTGTCTAATGGTCCTAATCCTTTGTTCAACAACCAAACTGTTACCAATGACGGGCTGGAAGCCTTTTTAAATCCCTTGGACACTGACTGGCATGTTCGAGCGAGGTGTGCTTCTGGACCAGGTACTTTCAAAACACAATTATCTAATTTCGAATTTAAACTTAAAAAATTCAAATCATTACAAATGGACAATGTTTTTTTGGCAAGGTCCATAGAGCTTAAACAAGTGCCGAAGGGCTTGAGAATGTTTAAATTACCAAATGGTTTTTCAGCTGGGACCAAAGGGTTCAAAGTTTTGCTTGACTTTTTTGATCGGATGGGTTTGGAACTGATGAATATTATTATTTCTAATAACAACAAAATGCTTGATTCTTTGAAGAAAGAACTGGGTGACATTAATAAAAACATCACTAAGGATCTTTTGTTTGAGATTAATAAATTAAAATATGATAATGTGTTAAATAGAGTTGATAACTTCGTGAGTAACGGCTTAAACATCAAATCTTTTAAGCTCAATAGGGACAGTGAAGATTATGCCACCCACAAAGTTTATTCTCACTTTAAAGAATTCAAAAGAGCACACAGTTTCAAAACCCCTGGTGATGGGGGGTTCTTAGTTTCTCCTCTATTTGTCCGGACTGGTAAGTCTCCTGTTCAGAACCAAGGGACCAACGGGCATACTACTGATGACTTTGTGACCGATACTGATGATTTTAATGACAATGGGGTTTTTTTAGATCCTCCCCCATTGAGGCGTTCAGAACACATCCACAAACGCAATCAGTTTCCCAGAGGACAACCATCTTGGAGAGGTCAACCACAAGGATTTCACAACAACCCTAGTTACATTACCATGTTCTGGGGAAAGTTTAGCAGACATTTTTACTAGACAGGACTTGACTATTTATTCTCCAGGACATTTTTTAGACAATTCTGTAATTAGCACTATTGATTCCATTGGACCATGTTCCAGTTTAGATAATGAATTGATTTGTACTAAGGTGAAAATCAATAATGTATGTCTTTATAATTTTACTGATTTGGAGTTGACTGACAACCACTTGTCATTATTTGGAAAAGGTTTCACTTTTGTACCTAGTTTTAGGAATGACACAGCGAGACTTTTGGTTAACCTTAGACTGTACACAAGACAGTTGAATTTACAAATGTATTTTTTCAAAAAGCATAATTTGTGTTATGAACAATCACTAGGGCCAAAAAGAAAAAGTACATTTATCCCCCCAACTCATCCTTGTATTCACACCTTTGAATCTATGTGTGAAGCTCAGATTAGAAGGTTGAGCAAAGTGAATGACCACTTTCCGTATAACATGACCATTGGCAAAAAGTTTTGTTTGAGGCAATTGACTAACTCAAACAACTTTAGGGTCATGAAACTGGATAAGGGTGGGGGTGTGGCTATCATGTCTGCAACTGATTACTCTAATAGAATGACCATTCTATTGAATGATGTCAACACTTATCAGAGCGTATCACTTAATGAGATGCATATGGCATACTCTAAAATTGATTTTGTATGAATGGCTTATGGACGGGGTTATAGACCAAGATGAACACCATTATTTACAGGTAGATTATCCTGTGATGCCTATAATCTTCGGCATTCCTAAAATCCATAAATGCCAGAAAAATCCACCTTTCCGCCCAATTGTGTCAGCCAAAGGCTCCAAGACTGAAGCCATAGCATCGTATGTTGATTTTTACTGTAAAAACATTGTTAATTTTTTTCCACACATTTTGCGTGATTCATGGCACTGCCTAGATGTTATTAGACAGCAACATTTTGATGAGATACCCACTATGGTCACCATTGATGTTATCAATCTTTTTTCTGTTATACCTCAGTTAGAAGGCCTTGATCTATTTAGATCTTGTTTGGACAATAGAGGTGGTTTACATTCTGTTAAAAGATCTCTCATTGTTGACCTTTTGGAACTTATTTTAACTAATAACTTTTTGGCTTTTGAAGGTGAACTTTATAAACAGGTTACGGGAGTTGCCATGGGGGCAAAATGTGCACCTATCTATGCCAATTTGGTATTGGCACAATGGGAACTAGACAAGGTTTTTTCATCACCATTTATGCAACATGTGAAATTATATCTTAGATATTTGGATGACATATTAATTTTTTGGAGGGGCTCAATAGATTTGATTCCTACTTTTATTGATTACCTTAACAACGCTACAAATTTTTTGAAATTTACATTTAAGGTGCACGGTCATACATGTAATTACTTAGACATTTTACTACATATCAAAGATGAACCAGGTGAACTAACTATTGAGTCAAGTATTTTTCGTAAAGAAACATACTCAAATGTTTTTTTACACTTTCAGAGTTGTCACCCATTGTTTCAAAAAAGAAATGTTTTTAAGAGTCAGATGGTAAGACTATCTAGACTTATCAGTACTGATCGTCATTATGCAAATGAAATGAAAGTTTTAATGGATATGTTCAGACAAAGAGGTTACCCCTTAGATCTTTTAGACAGAATTAAGAAGGAAGTTGATGTTAAAAGACATGTAACATTCAGGCCAATACTACAGGGTGGCCTACCCAAGGCTAATAATGACCTGAGTAAAGATATCTTTTCCCCTGTCCATGGGAAACATAAGAAAGCCATGATTTTGCCCTTTAATGGTCACTCTGACACAATTGTCAACATTTTGAGAGAAACTTGGCTATACACGATGGATAAGGAAACCACACAGATTATAGGGAACACACCACTTACTACATACAGTAGGGGGCCGAATTTGAAGGAGGTGTTAGAAAGAGACAACTCCAACAATGGGCCTTATAAAAGTTCCTCTGTGAGTAAGTGTGGTTCTTGTAGTGTATGCAAGTTTATTAACAATGGCCCATATGTGACAGTTATGAACTTTCATAGAACTATCAAATGTCCTGGCCATTGTAACTGCAACACCAAGAAGGTTATTTACATTGCTACCTGTTTAAGTTGCCCTAGTTTTTATGTAGGGAAGACCATTAGGAAATTAAGGTTAAGAATCCTTGAACATGTTAGGGACATTAAGAATAAAAAGACGACCAATTCCCTTTATTTACATAGTTTGACCTGTGTTAATTTTAATAAATTTTTATTTTTTATTATTGACAGGATTCCTGACAACGATAGAAGTGGTGATTTTAAGATTATATTAGAGATGAGGGAGACCTTGTGGCAACTGAGATTAAATGCATCTAGACCCCCAGGTATCAATGAGTATATTTCTATGGCAAGTATTTTAAAACATAGATCTCTTTTTATATAAATTAGACATACAAATATATATATATCTTTTATATTTTTATATAGACACATATACACACTTTTTAACACATGCTTACTATTTGCATAGTTTACTTAACCATTATTCATTTATTTATTTATTTATTTATTTATTTATTTATTTATCTAATATTTATTTAACAACTATTCAATACAATATAATATTTTACTTAATTATTTTATGTACTGATTTTGAACAGAATTGATAAATTTTGAATTATGCACACACACATATTTACGAACATAAATTTTATTTATTTTTTGTAATTTGTAAGAGTGTTTTAAGATCATGCTGTGTTGTGTGTTTTTTTTAAATAAGGTATTGACACTAATAACATCGAGTCAGTACTATTTACTGATAGGTTCGTTACAAAGGGCGGGATTGTTTGAACTTATATTAGCTTGTTGGTTAACAATTGTTTGAACACTCTGATGATGCCTGATTTCTTTGCAGGTGAAAGCGCTTAGTGGTTTACGCTGTAATGTATTTTACTATATATTATCTATCTGAATTAAACGTTTTTAAACTTGTTCATATTTGCGCTGGGGTTTTTTTCAACTGGCCATTACTTGGAGCTGCATTGGATCACTTATTCGTTTTTGTAATTACGTTCCTCACTTGCTTAGAGAAAAACAGCTCTTATACTCACTATCCTCACTTGTCTAGAGGAAAGTAGTTTTTTTATTAAGGCTATTTTTTAATTTATATGGCCCGTGTTCTCAGCAATATATTTTTATTGCAGAAATTCATAATATTTTAGCAACCTTTAAAGACCATTATATTATAGCTGGGGGCGATTGGAATGCTGTTATTGATCCTATTGTAGATCGTTCTAATAAATCCTCCTATTATTGGTACAATACCCAATCCTCCTCTGCCTTGGAGGATTTGATGTTTGACCTTAGTCTTACTGACCCTGTTTCTTTGAAGGACCAGATAACGAAAGAGGAGTTATACACTTATTATTCAAAATGCGCCAAATCTTGGTCAAGATTGGACTTCTTTTTAATTTCGGAATTTCTTACACACTTTGATATTGTTCTATTCTTGGATCCGAGATCCATCTCTGATCACTCTAAGATTTCAATAAATATTAACCCTATTCAAAAAAAAAATTCCCCCTCTAAATATAATATTTGGACACTTAATAATAATTTACTTCGTAATAAAGACATTATTCAGGAAATTAATGGAATACTATCTAATCTTACTCTTAATCTGGATAGTTCTGATATACCCTTAGATATACAATGGGCAGCCTGTAAAGCTTATATGAGAGGTATTTTAATTAATAAAGCCTCCTTTCTTAAAAGGAAATATAAAGACAAAGAAATGGAGCTTACAAATAAACTTCTTGAACTAGAAAAACAACAAAAAATAAATGTAGATTCCAATAGAGATAATTTAATAAATGACTTACAATTCCAATTACTTCAACTACATAAACAGAACCTAACTATTTTTGAACAAAGGATGATTGCAACCTACTCTGAATGGGCACAAACTCCATCTAAATTTCTTGCAAAATTAATTAGAAACAATCAAGAACCTCCTAAGATATCTCGGCTACACCTTAATAATAAGATTTATAACTCTGACCAAGAAATAATACAACTTTTTTCTAACTTTTTTTCTGACATATATTCTAATGGAAATACAAGTAGTACTACGCATAAAGATATGATTGAGTTTCTTAATTCTATTAAATTTCCCTCCATAAGTAAAAGTCAAGGTGACTTGCTTTCAGCTCCTATAAGTCTACAAGAAATTCAAGAAGCTATCTCGAATCTTAAAGCAGGGAAATCACCTGGTCCTGATGGATTTACAGCTGAATTCTTTAAAACTTATAACTTATTGATTTCTTCTATATTATTAAAAGTATATAATTATGTAATAAAACATGGTATCTCAGATCTTTATTGGAATACTTGAAACGATTTTAATTTTAAAAATCAAAAGGACAAATCAGATCCGCACAATTATCGCCCCATTTCTTTGATTAATATTGACATTAAAATTTTAGCCTCTCTTTTAGCAAATAGGCTTAGGAAAATTCTTCCTTCTATAATATCCAAGGAACAATCAGGCTTTATGTCAGGTAAACATACTTGGGATAATACCTTAACTTTAGATTCATTAATGCATATTCTGAAAAAGACAAAAATCAAATTTATGCCTTGATATTAGATCCGACGAAGGCTTTTGATAGGGTTAACTGGATGTTTCTTTTTCTTTCCTTATCATATTTCAATATTCCCCCTTCTTTCATAGATATGATTAAAGTTTTATATAATAACTCCTCGACTTGCTTGTGGATAAACAAAATTTTATCAAAACCAATACGAATAACTAATGGTACTAGACAGGGTTGTCCGCTATCTCCTTTCCTTTTTAATGTATTCATTGAACCCCTATTTCTTTATATAAAATCAAATACAGTACATGTGATTCCTAGAGTAATGAATACTATAGTTCCTTTGTCAGCTTTTGCTGATGATTTAATTATTTACTTTCAACTTCCTAACACTGATCTTCATAAGATTGAATCCTCCATTGAGATCTTTTCTAAAGCTTCAGATTATCAAGTCAATTTTCAGAAATCTCACATGTTTCCTATAAATCCTCAGGGGTATAATCCAAGTTATTTTCCCTTGTCTTCCTTTAAAATTACTTTCGATATTAAATATTTAGGGATTTCCTTTAATCATAATGTTTCATCTACATTTCAAAATAATCTCCTTAAATCATGGTCCAAAATAACTCTCGATATTCTTAGGTGGCAGAAGTTGAAATTATCTCTCTTGTCTAAAGCTGCTATAATTAAAATGAATATTCTACCTAAAATTCTCTTTCAATTCAACTCTGTAGATCAGGTAATACCAAAGTCTTTTTTGACTAAAATATGTGGGGATTTATCTAAATTTATCTGGTATCCAAAATCTGTGAGAATTGCATATAATAAACTAACTATTCCCAAATCGGGAGGAGGACTGGGACTGCCAAATTTTCAATTATACTACTTCATCATTTCGGCAAGTAGGTTATTATGTATTTCCAAATTTAAGTTAGTGGATTATAATTCTTATCCCTTATGGTCTAAAATATGGTTTCAACATGTTATAAGTCTGAATTTGAATCGGAGGCCCTCCTTTTCTCGTAAAAGATTCCTTTAAAAATCTCAAACTCTCAAATAATTTAAAATATAAGATTATTATTTTTCAAAACTTAATGAAACTTATAAATTTGGATAAAACCCTTCCCTTACTTCAACCCTTACATCTAAATCCTAATATTACAATTAATAATCTTCCTGTTAATCTTTCTAAATTCCCGGAAATTAAAAGCTTTGTGGTCTGGGATTTACTTAAACATAATAATGAATCATTTTCTAACCTATGTGTGATATTGAAGATAAATAAAAAATATTTATCGATAATCAGACAATTGAGAGATATTATTAAGTATAAATTTATACACCTTTTTGATAATGGACAAAATATATCCTTATTAGAATCTGTTTTGCATAATCTTACTCTACCAAAGAAAATGGTTTCTAATTCATATAAACTTATATCATCTATGATAAATAATAGTCCATGTCTTTTTTCAAACTATTGGAATGGTTATCGCCCTCTTCTTTCACATGAACAGAAGCTTTTGTCTATAAAAAACACTATTAATTTCTCCCCATTTAAGAATCTTTTTTACACACAATTGATGATTAACAATAATACATATTTTACTCCAGCTAGACTAGCAAAAATTGACTCCAATAAATCTCCTTCTTGCTCCTGCTGCTCAGCACCCTATGCTGACTTATTTCATATCTTCTGGTCCTGTTATCATACTCATAAACTTTGGACTTCGTTAAAGGTCCGTCTTCAAAAAATGGGATACCACAAATCAACCCTTTGTTGGGAACTAGCCATCCTTCACATACCTATGTGTACTCTTTCTTTAGTTGATACCCATGTTTTGGTCTTTTTATGTTCTCTCATGAAACTGTACATCTCTAGAAATTGGATGGATCGTACTAAGCTTTGTTGGAATAACTTTAAATCATTGGTATTTACATACATGGCTGCTCACAAATTTATTAGTAAGAGTCCTAAGAAGAATGCCCTTTATCTTAAAATTTGCTCCAAAGTTAATACACTTCTCCTTATTTCTTCTTGATTTAATTCAGTGGTTTGTTGTTTTAATTCCAATATTTAGTACTATTTAATTACTGTTATATTATGTTTTTTTTGACAGCTTGTGGGGTTGCTTGTTGAAATTTTGTGATTTTTATTAGTATACTGTGTATTTTATTTATCTTGTTATAACTTGTTTGGTTCTTATTGTATTAAAACAAAATTGCCAATAAAAATTTTTTTTTGAAAAAAAAAAAAAGTTTTTTTATTAAGGCATGTCCAAGGGTCAGCTCCCAGAGTTCTCTCCTATCTGATGAATCTAGGCATCTTGGGGCAATGTAGCAATTGTCTCATGTACACAGACAACCCTCTCCTTCTACCACCCAATACCACAACCTGTGAGAGATGCAGTTATCTAGCCAAACTGGAGGTAAAGCTCTCTCCAACCAAGACTGAACTTGACAGTCAAGAGGAGAAGGTAAACACTTGTACCGCACTACACTCATCACATAGTCTCACTAAACCTACACCACCATAATTCACACATAGAAACACAAAACATTCACAGAGGCTCTCAATAATAATCTGCTCAAGCAACAGAGACCTCCAAAGCAGAAACACAAACAACTTCGACCCCCCAACACAACCCAAATGACACATAGCCCACAGACTTAGTGTGCCACTCAACAACAGCCCATAAGGAAAAACAATGCACCCAACACACTAGTCATAGGTGACTCTATAGTCAGGCACACTGATGTCCCACTCACTAGGCTAAACAAAGAGAAGGTTGCTGTCAGCTGCCTGTCAGGTGCCAGGATCTGCCACATAACCCATGCACTAATGTCACTCCACAACAAGTACAAATATGACTCTGCCATTGTTCATATTGGTGTGAATGACCTGAGATGTACCTCCCTTGACTACATGAAAAGAGACATGGAAGATCTCTCCGATCTTGTAGCCCAGGCAGGTATGACCTTAGCCCTGAGTAGCATCCTGCTATCACCCAGAATGATACCGCAGTACAAGGACAAAATGATTGACTTCAACAATTGGCTAAGTTTCTGGTGTCATTCTAAGGGGATCCAGTATCTATCTGCCTGGGACAACATGGTCGACAGACCATGATGCTTTGCCAGAGATGGCCTGCACCTGTCACCCCTGGGATTCTGGATACTGGCTAAGGCTCTTGCTGCCCCTATAGTGCTTTTTTTAGGCAAGGATCAAATGACAAATTCACCACCGTAATAGGAACAGACAAGCAAAAACTGATAGTAATGCTACTCAATGCTAGAAGTCTAAACCTCAAAATGCACTCCCTTGAGGTACTCCTTAAAATGGAGAACATTGATATCTGTGACTGAGACCTGGTTCAAGGGTCCAGAGAGCACCCCTGCATTACCAGACTATAACTCATGCCACACTTTTCAGCCACCTAACCTGGACCGGAACACCAAAGGTGGAGGTGTGTCCATATTCATTAAGGATATCCACACCTCCAGGCTAGTTGTTCAGCATAATGCATCCGAGGTTATCCAAGTGCAACTAACTTTGGGCAAAACTGCAATCCAAATTGTAGCTTGCTACAGATCCCCCACCATGCCCCAGGATTCCCACTTCTCTTTTCTTGATGTACTGGAAAATATTAGGGTTCAACCAAACACCCTAATAATGGACGATATCAACTACGCCAATATTAACTTGGAAAACTACTCATGTACCAACTCCTTCACTCAATGCTTTCTGGAATTCATAAATTCCAATGCCCTGGATCAACTTATCCACACCCCCACCAGGGCCAACAATATCCTAGACCTAGTCATTACCAACATGAGTGACCGGTGTTCCACACCTGAAGTCAACTCCTCGTTGGTCAGATCTGACCATAAGCTAATCACCCTAGATATCCACATTCCGCCCCCATCCCCATTAAGGAAATCATGGTAAAAAAGTTCTCTAAAGCCAACTTCATGCTTCTTAAGACAGAAGTGGTGAACTTCATGACACTCATGCAGATGGACAATACATTTACGACTGCTGAATCCTACACATATGCAATCTATAAGCACTTACACGAGTGCATGGATCGTGCTATCCCAAAAAGAACCAAGACACTATCCTCCAAAAAAAAGGAAGCCAATCTGGTGGTCCCCTGCCATAAACAAACTCTACAACAGAAGGAAGAAACTGTTGCAAAAGAGAGTAAAATCCCATGAGTGGAGGAGTTCCCTGGTCAGCCTCAGTAAGAAGCTGAGATCCCTTATAAGATCCTCCAAAGCTAACTACAAAAACAAAATCACCACTGATTCTAGGGACAACTACAAATCATTCTATAGCTATGTCAAGAATCTCAATGGCAACACCTAGATCTGCTCTAAGTTACAGCACAACAGCATGAAAATTACAGAACCAACTGATGCAGATAGGTTCAGTGCTAACTTTACCCCCCTCTCACCCCCTAAAGGGCCCATATCTATACAGGAAGAATGCAGAGTCCCTGTAATCACAACTACGCAGGTAAAAGCTGCACTCTCTAAAGCCAAAAACACAGCATCCATGGGACCGGACAACATCCCAGGGTGGTTTTACACAAACTTCAGAATGAACTGGCTCCCCACCTAAGCACCATGTTCAATCATAGTCTCACATCAGGCTTTGTGCCCACTGAATGGTGCACAGCAACAGTTATCCCACTCCACAAAAGGGGAGCCACCACTGATCCAGGGAACTATCACCCTATTAGTCTGATAAGCCTGGTCTGTAAGGCCATGGAACGTATCATCATGGAACTCATAAACAAAGACATTGGTAACCTCCAAACTTTGGACCCCACCCAGTTCAGGTTTGTGAAAGGCAAGTCATGCCTCCTGAACTAGATTGACTTCTTTGAGGCAGTCACCAAAGCTGTAGACGAGGGTAAGATGGTTCACACAGCCTATCTTGACCTCACCAAGGCTTTCGACATCATCCCCCATTCTGGAATTTTAGCTAAACTCACTAACCTAGGTATAAATCACTACGTCACAGGATGGGTTGCAATTGGCTCACTGACAGAACCCACACTGTAAAAGTTGCAGACCCCAAATCTGACTTCAAACCAATGACAAGTGAAGTACCACAAGGTTCAGTCCTGGGACCTCTCCTGTTTGGTATCTACTTCTCTGAAGTACAGGCTACCACAGAAGGCCTTTGGCTGATGAAGTTCGCAGATGACTGCAAACTAGGAACCATAGCTGTATCCCCAAATGATGTGGACATCCTAAAGAAGGGCCTCACTGAGACAGATGGCTGGTATCAGAGCCATGGCCTCAAGCTCAATGCCAAAATGTGCATTGCCATCCCCATTGGTAAAAACTCTTTACCCATGAATTACCACATAGGCGGCAGTCTACTTAATGCCAAATTATATAATGATATAATGATAATAAGAGACCTGGGGACCCAGGTGGACAGTAGTCTCTCCTTTGATAATCACATTGCCACAGTAGTCAAGAAATCCTTCTACATGGCACACCTCATCCCAAAAGGGTTCTCATCTTGGAAAAAAGAGGTCATTGTTCCCCTCTAATTGACACTCATTATACCCATTATAGAGTACATTGTCCCTTTTGGAATGTACCTTACAAGACATCTGCAGCAGCTGGAAAGACCACAGAAGTACCTCACAAAGAGGATTACTGGCCTCAAACAGATGCCCTACACTGACCATCTCAAAAATCCCAAGCTTTACTCCGTAGCATATCACCTACTCCGAGGTGATCTCTGCCTAACATACAAAGCTATGTCAAACCCAGAGCTGTTGGACATGCTACACCTAAAGAAATCCCAGTCCCCCCGAGCTACACGCGCTAGGGCCCTAAACCTTGTCACCACAATAAACAGGACATGCTGGTGGGATAGATTCCTGTCCCAGAGACTTCCTATACTCTGGAACAAGCTACCCATCTATGTCAAGCAAAGTTCCTCATTAGCACTCTTCAAGAAAAATCTTGATAAGTGGATGGGAAATAGGAAATACACCCCGGGGATCACTTCAGTGGCTCTGCTCGACAGGGGCACAGGAAAATAACTTTCTTGGGTGGTGTAAGCCAGGGAACCTTCTTGGATAGGCTTACTTAGGCTCTTGGGCCAATAGCCTAGTACCTACCTATGAACCTATAATTAAAGACAGTGGTGTAAGCCAATCAGTTTAGGTCTGATTACTGGATCCAGTGCTAAAAGCAGGCTAACATAAGAAGAGGAAGTAGAAGGGTCCTTATACATACAGCAGCACCAACACTTTGGCTATGAGAGGCAGCTCACACTATTATGAGGATAGTGAATGAAAACAGGCATTTATTTCTCAGAAATAGTTGAAGAGGGGAACCATACTGAAAATTAGTATATTCTGGTGTATCTGACTGAGAGTGGGGAGTTGTACTGAGGAAATAGTCATTAGTACTACGATATGAAATAGTAATTCTTGTAAGAAGACAGGATTAAAGGATATATGTCATGAAAAGACTAGATAGACATCAAACACTAATATAAGTAGAATACTATCTCATTAATATTTTTCAAATAGTGAGACATGTGGTGCAATGATCAGACACTGAATATTTGATTGAGTTGAGAAAAAAAGCCATTGCAGTGCAATTATACAAAGGTGGTCCAGCCAGGGACTCTTTTAAGTATACATCCATTAGTCTGACTAGCCTGACATGTACAATTATGGAATATATTATCTCAGACCCAATTAATATGGACATTGAAAATCTCTTTAACCCAGTAGCTGCATCAATTTGGTTTTGTCAAAGAAAGTTCCTTCTTCTTTAGCCATGATAGTTTCTTCAAAAAAGTTACAGAAGGACATTGGATTTGCAGTACATACAACTTATTTTGACCTAAGGCCTTTAACACTATTTTTCATGCAGGCATTATTGACAGACTTGTATTTCTGCATATAATTCATACTTATGTGCTGGATAGCTAACTGATTGTCTGACAGAATCCATGTGAATGGAGTCACAGGTGACACTTCTGAAAGCAAAAAAGTTTGGGTAAGGCCATCTCCTATATGACTTCAGTTTATCAGGCCTTCGAGACAATACTCCTGGCTTGGTTATTTCAGTTTGCAGACAACTGTATTGGATTTTACTGTTTATTCCAACTCTGACTCATAATTGTTACAACATATGTTAGATGATATTAATAATTGGTGTAAGGGCACAGGTCTCAAACTAAATATAAAAAATTTAGTGTTGTTCATTTTGGTAAGCAAAAAATTTTCACATCATACCCCGATAAAAATATACCTCTCCAAACAGACTCTGTTATAAGGGATTTAGGCACTCTTGTTGATAAGCCCATTCCTTTTGGATACCATTTCTCTGTAATAGTTCAGAAATGTTTCTCTTTGGCTCATCTAATTTTTGTAGTTATTGCCTCCAGAACCAAATATCCAAAATAAGTCTTAATTCTCCTTTACATATCAAACATGAGACTCATTACTGAATATAGTGCTGCTTTAACCAACAATACCAATGGACAAAAAACTGTACTTCCGCAGTGGTGCAGCAGTAGCGTTGTTGCCTCACAGCAAGAGGTTTTCCCGTTCGATTCTCGGCTTGGGTTGGGAGTGCCTTCTGTGTGGAGTCTGCATATCCTCCCCGCGGTCAAGTGGGTGTTCGAAAGACATGCGTTGAATGGGCGTGCCTTTGTTGAAGGTTGGGCATCGGGCTGGCAACTCGACAACATAAAAAACAACTGCCAATCATTTGCGGACCAGAGTTCCGCTGTGGCAACTCCTAACCGGGAAAAGTCGAAAGACAAACAACAACAACAAACAATGGACATAAAACTCATAGGCTATCAGTCTTTTCATTATGATCAATTTCTTACAGACTCCTACATTGTGATCTCTGTCTAATCTTTTGAGCTATTAAAGATCTGACCCTTCTTGGGCTCTTATTTTTTTACATCACATATTGTTCCATAATGCCTGGTGAAAGGACCTAAAACTTAGCCACAAACCAAGAACCAACACAAGAGCAAATGAGCCAGTCACACCAAGGATAAGATAGACCAGTTTAATACACACAGTTAAGCCCTTTCATCAAAATAGATCCAAAAGACTTCTTCAGAACAAAGTAACACAATTCTCTACAACATTTTAATATCCCTCATAAAAGTCACATGTCCAAATTAGCCAGTAAAAAACACTAAGTCATTAAATATAAAAAGACCACAGCTTTAAAACACTTAAAATGGAAATGTTTTCATTAAGTCCAGAAAAACACATGCATTGAGCTTAATTTGCCACTTCAATTCCTTTAGTTCTAGTACATCATTCCAGGGACCCCCCTGATGTCCCTGGTGACATGGTCAATGGTTACAAACCCAAATTCATGGTTAGGGTTCTCAGATACATGTTTTGCCAAGGCATTGTTCATGTTACCCTTCCTAATGTCAAGAGAGTGTTCATAAACACATTCCTTGAACTTCCGCTGTGTCTTTCCAACATAAAAACAGTTACAGTTGTTACACAGGGCAAGGTAAACAATGGCCATGACCTGTGATCCCTGCTTGTGGTTAAATTTCCTGTTGTCCCTTCTATATTTGGACTTCCCAAGATCCATAAATATTTGTGTGACCCTCTGTTAAGGCCTATTGTTAATGCTTCTAGGTCCAGGCATGTTGTGTCACTTTGTTCTGAAGAAGTCTTTTGCTCATACTTTGACGAAAACGCTTAACTGTGTGCATTAAACTGGTCTATCCTATCCTTGGTGTGGCTGGCTCATTTGTTCCTGTGTAGGACCTAAAACTTCATCAACAGATAAATAAGGAATGTTGTTATAGTGGATCCATGTTACAATATATCTCATAACTCTGCAACAAACTACTACTGTATCTCAAGCAGTCTACCACCCTTGCCACCTTCAAGGTAAACTTAGATAATTGGAGTCATCATCATTATCATCAACCCTGTTCTTCCCATTTTTTACATGGGGTCGGGGTGTTGTGATAACTGTCACCATCTTTCTCGATTCAGTGCCACATTCCTGTCTTTTTCGACACTCATGCCTGACTGTCACAGATTGTCTCTCACACAATCCATCCACCTCTTTACTAGATATCCTTATTTACTCTTACCTTCTTCCTGTCTGTCTCAAATCTTTTTCACCAGATTGTCTTTTTCTTTTCTGCACATGTGCCTGAACCATTTTAAATAGTTCTCTTTGATCTTTTCTGCAATTGGAGCTATTTTGGTTCTGCTCTTATGTCCTCATTTCTCTGTTTGTCCCATAGTGTGCATCCTACCATCCATCTTAGACACTTCATTTCTATTACCTCTAGCTTTCTATTCTGCTCTGCCTTTACTGTCCAGGTTTCTGTGCCATATAGTAGCAATGGTCACACCTCTGTTTTGTACACCTACCTTTTCAGCTTCTTTGGCATTCTTCTGTCATACATTACACCTGACACTCTATGCCAGTTGGCTGCAGTCTCTCTGATTCTAGCTTAGACCTCTTGATTCAGACTTCCCATCTCCTCAACCACCCCTCCCAGATACTTGAAGCTATTAACCCGTTCCACTATCTTCCCTTCTATCTCAGTTTTCAGCTTCTTCTGATTTCCCAGTTTGCTGCCATTACCACTGTGGTTCCTGTATTTAGTTTCATCCAATGTGCCTTCAGATTTGCATTCCATTCCCCTATCTTTTGCTGAAGTTCTAGCTCAGAATCTGCTGTAATTCTACATTGTCTACATACAACAATTTTGTTGATCTGTCCCCTCCGACTTGTTTGCTAATGTAGTCCATTACCAGTATGAACAGCAGTGGGCTCACAGCTGAAAACTGGTACACTTCCACTAGGAGCCCCTCTGTGAGACTGTACACTGTTTGTACTTGAATCATTGGGTCCTTGTACATAGCCTGCACTAATTCTGCCAATGTTTCTGGAATCTTGAAACACTGTAGTACTACTCAAATCAGCTTTCTTGGGACCTTGCCATATGCTTTCTCTAAGTCTAGGAATACCCAGTTGGACTCCTTCCTCAACTGCAGCTTCTTCTCAGTTATCTGTCTCACAGCAAACATCAGATCATTTGTGCTGCATCCTGATCTGAATCCAAGCTGCTCATCTTCCATCCTACATTCTACTGCTCTGAGTATCCATTTATCATTCATCCTCTCCAGATCTTTCATGCAATGTGACAGGAGTTTGATACCTCTGTACTGCCTACATATGTGGATGCCCCCTTTGTTCCTGTACAGTGGCATGAGTATGCTTATTCTCCAATCATCTGGGATACGCCTTTCTCTCCACACTGCTATGAGTACCCTCAGGAGCCCTTTCTCCCCTATCTTTCCAAGCATCTTTAAAATATCTGTTGTGACCTCCTCTGAGCCTGCTGCTTTCCCTGACTTCATTTTCCTTAGTGCTGTTCTTACTTCTTCTAGGGTGGGCTCCTTTTCTTCTCTCATTGTAGGCTGCTTCTGGTGCAGTACATCTTCTGTGGAGTTTTCTTCATTCAGGAGCTGCTGGAAGTACTTTTTCCATCTGCCTTTGATGTCCTGCAGACTGCTGAGTAGGTTGTTGCTGGCATCCCTTATGAGAAGTGTCTGTCTATCTCTTCATCTTTCTGTCTTTTTCTTGCAACCTGGTATAGTTTCTTGGTGCCACCTACTGAGCAACTTTCCAGAAGTTGGTATAGTCCCTCTGATGCCTTGTTCTTTGCTATTACAACTCAGCCTGTATTCCTTCCTAGCTTGGTCCATCTTTTCTATCTCCTTCTTTTTCCTGCACTCCTTCTTTCTTTTGATGACTTCCTGGACTTCTACATTCCACCACCAGCTTTCCTTATGTACTTTATTTCCATACCTGGCTCAGCCATATATCTGTTCTATAGTCCTTACATATGCTGTTTTGAGGCGCTGCCATTCTTCTTCATCTCCACCTATTTCCTCCTCTTCTTGGGGAAATAGAGCCCTGAATAATTCCTTGAAATGTGCCAGTCAGCTTCCAGGTCATCAGCCTGGTCTCTCTGACCATTGCTTGCAGTTGGTTGTGGCAACCAATGGATTATGCTGTGGGCTGACTGTTTCACTGGGAATGCCCTTTCCTTACTAGGAGGAAGTCTACCTGAGTTTCATGTTGGCCACTGTTGTATGTGATTTGTGACTGTCTCTCTTTCTGAACCACATGTTGGCGACTTTCAAGCCACTTGCCAGACAGAAGTCTAGAATGGACTTTCCTTCTTTATTCCTGTTTCCCCATTCATGTGGACCCAGGCAGCCCTCAGATCCTGTTCTGTCTGTCCCAATATGTGCATTAAAGTTATCCATTATCAACACCAATTCATGTTGTCCTGCTTTATCTAGTAGGTCTTGCAACTGCTGTCTGAAGGCACTCTTTTCCTCACTATCACAATCTTGCTGTAGGGCATAAGCTGAGGTTATGAATACTGCGATGTCTTTAACTGTGAGTCTGATTACCATGAGTCGGTCATTCATTTTTATGATATCCCTCACTGCCTTCTGAAGCCTCTCTCTAACCATAATTGTGACACCATTTTTAGCCTGTCTTACTCCAGAGTAGTAGACTCTGGATCCCAAGTCAAGTGGCTTCACTGCACTGGCCTTCCATCTTGTCTCTTTGATACACAGGATGTTCATCTTCCTCCGTACCATCATGTCATCCACTTCCAAGCTGTGCCCTGTCAGTGAGCCTATACTGAGTGTAACAATTCTTAGTTCATGATAGCAGGTTAATTGGTTTTATGTTCAGCTTTCACTCAACAGAGCTATCCCAGGTTACCCAGGCTGGACAACTGGACACCAGCCATCCAGTAGCTTATTGATCCAGGGCTGCTGGGCTTTATGTTCACAAAAAGACAGACTGCTTGTAAACAAAGAAAAAATGGCTCCAAATACACAAGACTTCTTCAGACTGAATCAAACTTCACATAATCACAATATTTAAAACAATTTAAAAGTCACATGATAAAATAATTAATGCTTTAACCTTTTCCTTTTCAAGTATACTTTGAAATTTTGTTTATCATTCAAACCTGAGTGGTAACATGCATTGAGCTTCACTTCATAGGTTCATAGGTAGGTACTAGGCTATTGGCCCTAGGGCCAATATAAGCCTAGCCAAACGGTACCCTGGCTTTTAGCACCCAAGAAAATTATTTTCCTGTACCCCTGTCAAGCAGAGTCACATAAGTGATCCCTGGGGTGAATTTCCAATCTCCCATCCAATCATCAAGATTTTTCTTGAAGAGTGCTAATGAAGAGCTTTGTTTGATATAGATAAGTAGTTTGTTCCAGAGTATGGGAAGTCTCTGGGACAGGAATCTATCCCTCCAGCATGTTCTGTTTATTGTAGTGACAAGGTTTAGGTCCCTAGAGCATGTAGCTCAGAGGGATTAGGATTTCCTTAAGTGGAGCATGTCCAACAGCTCTGGGTTTGACATAGCTTTGTATGTTAGGCAGAGATCGCCTCTTAGTAGGCGATATGCGACAGAGTAAAGCTGGAGTTTTTTGAGACGGTCTGCGTAGGGCATCTGTTTGAGGCCAGTAATCCTCTTTGTGAAGTATTTCTTGCCAAACATATTCTCTCCGAACAAGTTCATCTTCAGCATTGAAAATGTTTGCATACCCTTCTGTTGTTCAATAACTATACATTTAAAATTAACTTTACATTTACTGGTTTTATAGTGCTTGCTCAATGCATTAGTTTCATCCCCTCCTGAAATAGCATATTTGTGTTTATACAACCTCTTGTGTAACTCTGGTAGTACATCCCACGTAGAATGAACTGCAACAACTACACATAATTAAAGACATAACAAACTTAGATTTACATGAATAGCTGCCCTTAATTTTAATTTTGACCCTGTTAATATCCACTGTATCAGTTCCCACATATAAAAACTGACAGCAATTGCAATTGTAACACCTGTACATTCCTTATTGTACCTTGCCCTAGGTAAACTTAATGTTGATTGAAAATAGTTCTTAAAACTTCTGCCCCTCTTTTGGACAAATCCCCAACTACATCCTTCACTTCTAGAAGACTACTTAAAATGTTCCAGTTGTTGGTAATTATATTTTTATAGCTTTCCCATCAACATTATTAATAACCTGCATGGATATACTATAGTTGGTATTATTATTTTTTTCTAGGGTTGACCTCACCTTGCTTTCTCAGATCAAGAACTTCTTTAAAATTTTCTTTGACCATTTTCACTGGATTCCCCTATTTGAAAATTTGCTGCAAAGAATATCCCCTTCTTCTAAAAGGTCATGGTCTTTGTTAATCTATTTATTCTCATTAGCTGTCCTTAAACTATATTAATTTTGGTTTTCTTAGGATACATACTACTATAATCTAAATAAGCATTGTTTTGCATTTCTTTTTTATAGATCTTAGAGTACAACTTTCCTTTCTCATTGAATGCTGTCACATCTAAAAAATTAACATTTATTTCACTGGCTTCTGACATAAACTTAAGAAAAGTGCTAACATTATTGATATATATGGTAAACTCATTTGGTAGATCCACATCTCCCCAAACTAAAAAAAAAAAAAAAAAAAAAAAAAAAAAAAAAATCACTAGTAAAACATTTAAAAAATAAGGTATTACTACTATACACACTTATTAAAATGTTAGCTTTCTCCCAGCCATGTATAAAAATGTTGGCATGCCACTCCATTAATTTTACAATAAAATCTGCTGTTAAATTCAAAGAAATTATAGCTCAATATAATATCTAGCATTTCCATTAATAAACTTATAATATCATTGGTAAAACACTTTGAACTAATCAATTCTATCCTAAAACGTTCCATTCCATCTTTGTTGAGAATTACTGTGTACAGAGATTTAATATCTGAAGTAACTAATAAGTCAGATTCATGAACAGATAGTTTTTTTATTTTTTTTCTTAAAAGCAAAGGTATCTTTAACATATGTGTTACTAGCTTCTAGTACTTTTTGTAAATACTTATCCACATAAATCACCATTCCCTCTGTCTTACTCTTGTTACTGGCGACAATAGGTCTGGGGGGATCATTTAACTTTTTGTGGATTTTGGGCAAACTGAATATTCTACTTATTTTAGGATTCTTCACTTTAAGAAACTTACGTAATTCATAAGAAATTCTTCCACAACATAGCTATTCCTTAATAAAGCTATCTATCAATGAATAAGCCTTCTTAATGTTTAAAAAGAAAATAGGTTTGTAAGAACATGCATCCATTAATAATTCAAACATTTTATTATTATACATTTCTGTATCCAAAACAGCAACTGTATTCCCCTATCAGCCTTTGTGACAATAATTATTTTATTGTTTAACAAATTATAAAAAGCAGCGTTTTCTTTTTTCTTCAAACACCTTTATCAAATTTTCACTTGTGACATAGGCAAATTTACATTCATATAGAAGTAATCAAACTATATTAACATAACCATTATACTTCAGATTTATTGCTATATATCATATAACCTAAGCAATATTACACAAATTATTCAATTCCTACCTTGATTTTTAAACAAGAAACATCTTTATTAAACCATCACTTACTACATAGACAATCATACAGTTATATAATTGAAAATAAATCAACTGACAGAATCCTAGTTGCAAGCATTTTACATCACAAACCATAATGACACAATCCAAGTTGTAAACATTAGATATCATTTATAATCTACCCAATCTTTCTCACTCAAGCATTACATAGTTCATTTAAGTCCTGCCACCTTTTAGACCTCATTCCTCCCTTGCATGTATTTTTTCCTGTGTAATTTGCTCCTACCCTTTTCTAAAGATCTCAATTGCAGTTGTTTTATCTCTGTCACCATATTCACTACTTCCAGTATAGTTGGTTTAGATTTTGATTTTGATGTTCTAGTAATAGCTTTTTTGTCTGCCACCATTGTTAGACACAGCAAGGCCTTACTATGTCGAGGCAATTCCGATTCTGTATCATAGCTGAGAAAAATCATCTCCCTCATCAAACCCATCTGCCCACCCAGCATCTCTGACAGTGCATCCTGCAGGGAATCCTTAAAGTCTGAAATACCCTATGACTTAGGCATTGAATATGTCAGAGCGTATTTATGCCAGTGTAGCAGTGTGGACAATACTTGTGTCAATATTTATTGCAATTTGTTGGACATTGTTTTAAATAATCATTATTTTTTGTTTAATAATAAATATTATAAACAGGTTCAAGGTATAGCTATGGGTTCGCCCATAGCTCCTTCATTTGCTAACATCGTCATGGGATGGTGGGAACATCATATTTTAAGAACTTGTAAAGACACTTTTCAGGTTGTACATTATAAGAGGTTTATTGATGACCTGGTTTTTATTTTGGAAGAAAAATGTGAAACTGTTGAATCTTTTGTTAAACAGTTAAATTCTAGTTCTCATTTTTTAAAATTCACAGTTGGATACATTGGTACATCTATTAATTATTTAGATGTTAGTTTAAAATGAGACAATAGTAGTAACAAATGTATTAGTAAGATCTATAGAAAAAGAATGTTTATGAATGGTTTCTTACACTATTCTAGTCAACATCCCAAATTTATAAAAAATAATATCCCAAAAGGGCAATTCATCAGAGCCAGTAGAATGACCATGGAAGATCATTCTCTGACTGATGAATTTATATATATTAAAAAAACATTTTATGGATAGAGGGTATGATGAGAAATTATTGGATCAACAGCTTCGGTATGTATGGTATAGGAGAGAGGGATGGTATCTGCCTATCTTGAGAAAATTGCTTGAATTAATTCCTAAATGAAATAATTATATTCAGTCAAATGAGAGACATCTATGTTTTGACATGCCCATGACTATGGACGTGGGTATTGTCAAAAGTATTATCTTCAAAAATTGGAAAATAATAGAGGGGAACCATGAATTATTGAAAAGTGTGGGTCTTAGGTCTAGATTTGTGTACAGAAATGAATATAATTTGAAAACTTTATTTGAAAAAGGCAGATTTCTCTAATATTGACATAACATCTACCATCAGACCACAAGGGAAGTATAAGTGTTATGAGTGCAGCATGTGCACATTTTAGAAGGACCTTACATCAAATTGCCACACATTTCTCATACTATTCCAGTAAAGGGACACTTTTCATGTAAAAAGTCAGGGAGTGGTTTACATTGCAGTATGTAACAAATGTCAAAGATTTTATGTAGGTATGACCACTAGAAATTTATTTGTTAGAATTAGAGAGCATATGAACAGTATTAGAAAAAGGATGGCAAAAATGCACTTTATAGACATTACTCAGAATATGTTGTCTTCAGTAAGTTCTTGTTCTCTGTTTTGGAACAAGGTAAATTTAGTCTTAGAGGGGGAAGTTTCAGAAACTATTTAGAACAAAGGGAGACCAAATGGCAAATAAATTGCAGAGCTGATAACCCCCCAGGATTAAATGATGTGATAAACATCAAATGTTTTTTAATGGATTGTAGGGTATATGTGAAGAAATAAATATAATATATGTATTATTTATTTTATTGTTTATTATTGGTGCCTATGGTTGATTGGATAATTGATTATGTTTAATTAAGATAAGTATATTTAAAGATGGTTGTATGTGCTATGGCTTTTATTTCTGAAGAAGTCTTGTTGACGAAAGCGGCAATTAAATAAGTTTTACACTAAATATTCTTGTGTTTCTTGTATGTGGCAGTGTTTTTTTTATTTTTAAAGATTCTACTTGGGGTATACAAATATCTATTTAAACATTTCCAGGCAAAAATCCTAAATCCTCTAGATTTTGTTGCATATTTTGGAGGCATACATATAACCACCCATTGTTTCTTTGTGAATTTATTATCCAGCCTCTCTTCTCAATCCTTTCTAACCTCCCCTGATTGATTCTTATAGTTATCATCCAATATTTTTTTGCTCTACTAGTTATCCCTTTTTTAATGGCAACTTCTGTTCTAGATTCTATTAAAAACTCTACCAGTGCTGGTCTTTTGTTTAGGACTCTCTTATTTATTTCTCTTTGCCCATACTCTGATCTAAATCCCTGATAGGAATCTCTAACCTGCAATCCAAATAAATTCTTGGCATCTTTCCCATTTTTATTTTCTCCCAGTACCTTGGTTCCTTTGCCAGTTTTCTCCAATAAATTCTGCCCCCCTCTTGCCTATTGTCTGTATCCCTAATTGCAGTCATCCATATCAGCAAAATCTCTTTTCTCCATTCCCATGTTGCTTTCGTTCTTAGAATACTTTCTGCTACTTTATGGATATAATATTTTGCATGAGTGGAGTTATTCTCCTTAAAGGCCAGCATCCAAAATCCTAGTCTCTCCCTGTTTCTTGAGCTTCCCCCATGTTTCATCATTACCCCTTTCCACTTTGAATTATAGTTTTCTGCTTGTGCTATGTATAGGAGTCTTAACTGTGTAGCTCTGAAATACCCCTTCAAATTGGGTAATCCCAAACCTAAAAGCAGCATTTTCTTTGTATAAAAGATTATAATATGTATTCACTGGTCTATTCTGCAATAATTCAATCATTTGACTTTCAGAAACATTCAAAAAGGTTTCCAGTTCTGCTTTCAGAGGTAAAATAAACATACACTTTTTTTGAAACTTCTAACATTATTTGAATCACTTTTATATAAAAACTTCAAATTTAGCTTCCTAGTACAGTCTCTGAGGCAGTTAATCGTACCACATTTCTCTTCGCATCTGGCTGGAACAAATCCCCATCCTTTCTTGAGAATGTTACATGCCTCACTGTATAAGAAAGCAGAAGACAAATTAACAGTTTTGAAACTATGATTTATAATACCTATTGTCCTTTGACATTGTTTTTCTGCCCCCTCTAATTCTGGTTGCAGTAACGTTTTTATGTGCCACTGGTTTGCGGCTTGTTTCCTGGTGTCACTACCTCTGCCCAGCTTCTGTTTCCAGTCCCGGCTTTCTGAAACACCTGCACAGGCTGAAAAACCTGTTTGCTGAAACTTTTTTTTATTTCTCAACTCCTTGTTACTGTGTTATTCCAGAAAAGTATTTATCCCTTGTTTCTGAGCTATCTGCTCTGATCTTCTCACTCTGACTCCATTCTCTAAGTTGATTACATCATTTTCTGGTTCTCCTTCTCCTCTCAGTTCCCTTTCAGCATCCACATTGGACTCTGCTCTAGGGTAGGCCATGCCCCCATCATAATATCTTTGAAATTTTTTGATTTTATGTTTTTTAAGAACATAATTTTCTTTTCTAAGTTTGTCTTGAATGACAAAGAACTTTGTGCTGGGCTTTATGGTGGGCACACACTGGCCAATAGGGGTACATACACCCCTCCCACCATTAGCATGGATTCCTGGCATAGGTCAGAGTAGGCCGGATCCTCAACCCACTTATCACTGGCAAATACCCATGCCTGTTTGGCGACATTAGTCAACATGACTAAATCACCTAAAGCCATATTTGACACCATTGAATGGCTAGCCATGCCACACCACTCAGGCTGTGATCCATGTTCTCCTTACTTGACACCCAAAACAGTTGTTCTATATAACTCTTCCCCCTGTAGGGCACCATATAGAGTCTGTGCTGCTACTCACAGCTCTATTCATTGTTGAGTTTTGGATGGATCACTTGGCATGTTTTTGGGAGGTGGGAAGAACCCCACAGAGACCCAAGGAGAACATGCAACTCCAAACAGGTATTGTCTGGAGTTCAGAATTGAACCTTGTACCTTGTACATTGGAGGCAAAGACCTTAACCATTATGCAATTGGAATGTCAGCCTCAAGTTTTTCTCTAGTCTGTCTTGTGTTGCACTCCTAAAGGCTGTAGGAATGTTTGATAAAGTTCATTAGCCAGGCTTGTACTTGCCTGTAGAGTGATTCCCTAGTAGTTACCTATTAAGCTATCAAACTATAAGAATGGTTTTAGCATCAAGATGATAAAAGCACAAGGTAGACAACATATGTCTTTAGAGAATAAATCATGTGACCTCTGTTAACACTGAAATGAGCTGGTTGCTATGTCTGAGAAAAAGAAAAGGTGTTGAGTGTTATATTGTACATGGCACTTATTCAATGACTAATGTATTTGTGTATGAGAAAGTGTGGTATTAGTGGTAATATCTAAAATACTTTTAGGGATGGATATGTTCTGTTCTAAAAAATATGGACAGCATAGTAGTAACAGAAGACACACCCCAGGATTCATGAAGCCTGCGCCATGTGCAGGCGTAGCGTCGGCATTCTAACACCAAAGATGGCCGCCGATCGATTCAGGTACAAGCTGTTTCCACGTGCACTACCTGCATACGCTACGCCCGCACAACTCCCGGGCCTTGTATGCTAATTACCCCATGTGCAGCAATGTAGCTTGCAAATGAAGGTATGTAGTGATTCAGGAAGTGGTGCAAGCATAGTGTAAGCATACTGAAATGTAAACCGTAGAAAACGGTTTACATTTTTGCAAACATAAAATTGGAGCCATGGCAGCCGACCAAACACATGTATTATATTGTTAATATATGCCAATGGCTAAATATATAGCCATTGGCATAAGAAAAATGTAGAAAATATAAAATTAACATTTAAAATATATATATATATATATATATATAGTCGCACTAACGTGACGTGGAAGCGCAGGGCAGCGTTGCGCAAAGGGGATCACAAGGAATATATAAAAATATAGAATAAAACTGCAATGAAACACATATCACAATTTCCCCATAATAGTCAATTGCAGGCATGCTACACCATGCTCATGGCGCAAGGGTTGCTAAGGGGCAGTGACAGTGTTATGTGCAGTAGATAGGAATTAGTAGGCAATGCCATGCAAATCAGAAGAGTAATAGTGAATCGCAGATTCCTCGCTGGTGTAAGGATGCACCTCACAGCATAGCATTACAACACCGAGGTGTGCCCTTGAGATAAAGATGACATCAAGAGAGGGTGTGTAGTCATTGCTGTAAGCACATTGGAGCATTGCTAAACCGGTTGCCCCTAGCTAGGCAAAGCTTCAGGATAGGGGTGTGTTGATTTGGCCATAACTATGCTTAGCTGAGAGTACACAAGGTAACTGAGTATGCATGTGAACGGAGATGAAAACGTGCGTAAACCAGGTAAATGGGTATGTGTGGTGCACACTGCAGCTGAAACAGGAAGGATATAGGAAAGAAATAAGGAAATGCTGCAGCAGTGAAATTGGAGTACAAATGACTAATTAACACCTAGGAGCCTACAGTGGGCCATTGACAACAGCTAACAAGGCTGACAGCAGCTACCTGCAGAACAGGGAAGGGGAGGGGCTGTACTGCAAAGAAAACAGTAAAGTGTCAAAGCAGAACAAAGCCGATATGCAGTATATCAGCTGCAAGGCACATTTTGCCATGACTGGGTAGGGAAAGTACAAAACAAGAAAGACGGCAGGTGGATGCATGCCTGATAATGGGAGGGGATCCAGGTCTAAAAGTTAATTAAAGGGCAACAGATTAATCAAGGCAGGCAAGTAGATCTCCACAGTAAAGGCCCCACACTTGCAGTACTCATTGCAAAACCCATAATTAAGACACACTGCAGCTGGAATAGCTCATACACACCCACTGATATCAGCAGCATCCATAGCACAATATTATAAAGTGTGAAAGCACCTTACACACATTTGTGTATTCCCATACACTCTGCACCAGTGGTGTATACAGACAGGGAACTTTTATTATGTACATGTTAGGGGCTGCCATAGCTTTGATCCACCAGCATGTGTTGGAGACTGAAGGTAGTGTGGAGGATGATGCACACGACCACCTCAGGCACCAGAAGAGGAGGAGAGTATTCAGACTCAGGGTAACCTACCAGGGGCTACATGATCTGGAGATAGTAGAGTGTTACAGGGTGGACAGGGACATCCTACAGCAACTTGTGGAGCTGTGCCGGCCATGCCTCAGAATCAGAACAAACAGAGGGGAACCCATCCCAGTGGATATGAAGGTATGTGAAAGCCTGAGAATACTAGTTACAGGTACCTTTCAAAGACCAACTGGGGATATCATGGGGCTCTCACAGGCATCAGCATCCAGGGTACTACACTAGTTCCTGGATGGCATGTTACCACATGCCAATGAGCACATATATTTACCCCGAATGCAGGAGGAGTTGACCAGCAATATGCGTCTCTTCCACCGTGTGGCAGAATACCCGGAAGTACTGGGTGCAATAGACTGCACACACATACACATCAAGTCACCACCTGGTGAGCAGGGTAGGCGCTATATAAACCACAAGGGATACCCCTCCATCAACTGCCAAGTTGTGTGCAATGCCCAGGGCATTATCATGGATGTGTGTGCTGGCAGCCCTGGAAGCTATCACGACTCCCACATCTGGCGTGCCTCACAGCTGTATCAGTTATTTGCCAGGGGGGACATCCCAAATGGCCACCTGGTGGGGGATGCTGGCTATGCACTGGAACCATGGATGATGACTCTCATCAGAAATGCACACACACCCATGCAGGAATGCCATAATGAGGCACACGCACAAATCAGAATCATCACAGAGCATGTGTTTGGGATGTTGAAATCACGGTTCCGTTGCTTGGACATATCTGGTGGAGCCTTGCAGTACTCTCCAGGCACATGTGCCCACATCTTCATAGTGTGTGCCATGCTACACAATATGGTCCTGTGGAAACAGCTGCAGCAGGGACAGAATGGTGAAGGCCCACCACCATTGCCAAGGGCCCCACAAGCACAGAAGTACTCAGACCATGAACACCTTGAGCCAGCCCCAGTAGGCAGATGGAGGTGTGCCCAGTATGCCCATGCCTTGGCAAAGAGGGAATGTATAGCACACACACTGACAGTGTAGGCACCTAGGGACTGACACCTTTCTTCACCTGCACACACACACACAGTAAAAATGGATGGCACACACACAAGACTACCTGTAAATTGTCATGTATAGGCAGTCTACTGTGTGCGTCCAACATAGCCAGCCCTCAACTATTGCACACACAACTTCCATTGGCACAAGGTAAGTCAACACCTGAACAGTAAATTAAGCTATCAGCATATGCAGATACTGTATGTATAGATTCTTAGGTAGGTACTTGACCAACTGTCAGAGGCCATTCATAAGCCCAGCCAAAATGTGTCAGCTTTTGCCACCCCATTGATTCATTAACTGTCCCTCTGTGGAGCAGAGCCAATGGTGGGATCCCTGGGGTGCATCTACTGTTCCCCATCCACTCTTCAAGGTTTCTCTTGCAGAGTGTAAGTGAGGGGCTGTGTATAATGTAGTTAGGGATGTTGTTCCAAAGTATGGGAAGTGTCTGTGACAAGAAGCTGTCCCTCCAGCAACTTCCAGTTATTGTTTTGGCAAGGTTCAGCTCACTACAGTGTGTGGCTCACTGTGACGTGGATTCCCATAGGTGGAGCATATCCATCAAGCCTGAGTTCGACATGGCTGTGTTGGCCAGTGGAGATCATCTCTGGGTAAACGAGATGCCACTGAGTAAAGCAGGAGTTTAATCAGTCTGGCTGCATAGGCCATATGTTGGAGGCCAGTTTTCCCCTTGGCGAGGTACATTCGTGGACCCCCTAGCTGTTGGAAGTATCTTCTGAGGTACATCCCACATGAGTTATTATACCCTATAATGGGACTGATGAGTGATGAGTAAAGGGGCACTATAACCCCAGTATGTCTAGACGGGAATCCTTTAGTAATCAGATGGTCTACATAGAAGGATGTCCTAACTACTGTGGAGATATGATTGTCAAAGGGGAGATCACTATCTACCTTAGTCCCCAGATACCCCATTACCTCGTCCGTATTAAAGTGGATGCTACTTATGTGTTAATATGTGGATGCCAATTACACAATGGAATGACCATGCAGTTAGTGGCACTTGGCTGGAGGCCATGTCATTGGCACCCTGTGATGTTCTCCGTGAGGCCCCTTGAGGGATGTCTGTGTCAGCTGGACTATCAATCATGGCTCCCAGTTCACAGTCATTGCCAAACATGGTCTGCCATAGTCCACCTGTGTTTGCCTGTACCTCTGAGACGTATATGCCAAACAGTAGGGCTCCCAGGACTGAGTCCTGTGGGACACCAGTCTTGGCTGGTCAAGAGTTGGACCTGGAGACCGCTAATCGTACCGTGTGGGTTTTGTGTGTAAGCCCATTGGCAACCTAACCTGTGATGTATGGGTGAATGTACAGGCTGGTGTGTTTATCAATAATACCTGAGTGGGGCATGGTGTCAAAAGCCTTGGCGAGGTCCAGGAGGACCACCTCCCCCGTCATCTAACATCTTGGTGACTGTATGTTAGATGTCAAACAGGTTCAGTAGGCATGAACTGCACTCAACCAAGCTGACCTGGGTAGGGTCACGTGTTCGGAGGTTACCAATGTCTTTGTTAATGAGTGCCATGAGGATGCGAACCATACCTTTGCAGACCAGGCTAGTCAGGCTTATGGGGTGATAGTTACCATGGTCAGTTGTGATTCCACCTTGATGGAGTGGAATAACCATTGCCACGTGCCATTGTATGGGCATGTAGCCTGTGGAGAGGCTGAGGTAGGAATGCTTAATTAGGTGGGGGGCAGGTTGTCTTGTACAGTTTGCAAGATGCAGTCTGGGTCAACATCTGCCTCCATTGATGCTGTGTTCTGCTATTAGAGAGGGCCATTTCCACCTGTGTGTCTCTGATGTGTGGGATACTGTACCTTTCAGGTAGTGTTGTGGGCTCTTAGATGGTGAAGTATGCACCGAATGTATCTGCAAGGATGTTGGCGATATCAGTAGGGTCAGCATATTTTGTGCTATATTTCACCGGCACAGTGCAAATCTGTGTGTCACCACGTAGATCCTTGACATAGCCAAAGAAAGTTTTGTGGTTATCTTTCGAATCCTTGCGTATTCTCCTGCTGATGTTAGCCTTGGATGATGTCATGAGGGACCTACGTATCATACTAATAGTGGTCACAGATGTCTGCCCTTCGTGGGATTTGCTGTGTGTCTGGAACAGTGTCCTACTTCTGTAGTATTGCCTGTTTATTGCAGAGGTCCACCAGACTGGTGTCCTTATCTAGGAGGAGTGAGTCTTGGTTTACCAGTGATGGCACGATCCATACATCCATGTAGGTGCTTATAGACTGCATTTGTAAACCTGTCTGTATCTTGAGCAGTGTTTCCCTTTAGCGTGGGGGCTGTGAAACCCCCCACCCCTGTCACTAGTAGTGTAACTTTAGCTGTAGGAAAGGTATACACTGTGGTATCTGTGCGTGGGGGAGATGCTTGGGTGTGGGTGTGGAAACAGTGAATAATTCATGGTCAGATCTAACCAGTGACTGGTTAACCTCTGCTGGGGTGCACCTGTTGCCCATGTTGGTGATGACCACTTCTAGTAGTTTCCACCCCATGTTAGGGAGGTTACTACCTGATACAGGAAGCGCTGGGCCTGGAAGTGAGTACCGCAGTAAGTTTCCCAGTTAATGGTATGGTAGCTGACATCGACCAATACCAGGGTGTGCGTTAGGACTGTCATGTTCTCCACTGTCTCCAGGTAGGTGGAGTGGAGGTCCTGGGTCATGGAGGATGATCCGTAGCAGGCCACAGTTTACATTGCAGTTGTGGCTGATGTTAGCTGCACATGGGTGATCACAGAGGTATCATGCTGCCCCACTAACCTGGAGGTGTAGGTATCCCTGATGATTATGGATACAGCCCCTCCATGTCTGTCAGTCCATATTCTGTGGCTGAAATGTGTGGTATGGGTTGGAGTCTGGTAGTGCTGGTGTGCTCTCTGGAGCCTTAAGACAGACTTCAGTTACTGCATAGATGTTGATGTTGTCCATCCTGAGGAGTGCTGTGAGTACATGCATGTTGTGATCACAACCCCTGGTGTTGAGTAGCATAACCCTCATTGAATCTGCTATTGTGCTGTTTATGGAGCTGGTATTCACCTTTGAGACTCTCCTAAATAAGGCACCATGGAGGTGCCAATAGCCTTGGCCAGAATTCCAAAGTCTAAGGCTGACACATAGGCCAGTATGGTATTGTATGCATGTTTCCCATCTGTGCTTGTTTTTCATCTCTTGTGTATGTAACCTACTGGTAAGCAATAGAAAGCCTTAAACTTATACAAGTCTTCTAGCTTCCAAGATAGGCTTTTGGAGTGACTAAGTATCAGTGTTCTGTATGTTCTTGCTGTACTTAACTGTTTCCTGACTACATGGTGATTTCTCACTGTATATTGTGATCTGAAAGTCTGTTTATTCACATATTATGGCTGTGATGGCCTGCACTTTAGAGGTTCACAGATAGCCTACTACCTATCTGTCCAAGGGCAATTAGAAGCATAACTACAGTGTGTTGGCTTTCCCCACACCGTTGATGAAGTAACTGAGCCTCTATCAAGCAGAGCCAATGAAGCAATTCTAGGCAGAGTTGCTGGAAGCTGTTGAAGATTGGGGTTGTGGAGGGTGATAGGAGCACTCAATGATCTAAAGAGGGCATGTTAATGTGACAATTCAACACCATTCAATTCCCCCAACAGATCTTGCAGCTATCAAACTGGACAGGCTCCCCCACCCTCTGTTTGTATAGTTCTGGGACACATGATCCCAGGGGTGTATAGTCTGTTACCCATTCACACAACAAGGTTTCCCTTGAAATGTGTCAGTGAGGGGCTGTGCCTAATGTAGTTAGGAATGTAATGTATTGTCTCACAGCACATTTGTTATATGTTGTTATTTCAAGAGTACGTGAAGCTCAGTGAGTTTGGGGGCCTCCACCCTTTGTTTAGCCTAGCTTACACATAGAAATCATCTAAATAGGAAATAGGTGGAAGCAACGTTAATGCCAACAGTGTAATGGTTACAGCATCCGCATAGTATCTGTGCATTCGAGGTTACAATCCCAATAAAGGCAGGGATGTTTATCATGTGCGAAAGTATACCTTCACCACAGCTTGCATATATAGGTAGTAATCATCTGTATAATAAACATTCGAAACACCCATATAAACCCATGTGTGCTGGAGAGTACAGTCAACAGAGAATGTAATGTTATGTAAGCACATAGTGAGATGTTACTTCACTGACATGTATATATCCAGAGTAGTTAGCGGATGTGGCCGTGTTTGAGCACACAGGTTATACATTACAAAGTTTGTTTAACTGTGTTTAACTGCTGCTATAATGTCACACAAACACTTTCAAACATTCTTACAACTGCTTAAATGAGCCTTATTCTGCAGTAAAAAACATTTGCAAAGCATCGCAGGTGTCGAACCCTGGACCATGCACACTATAGTCATGGGACTTACCAGTAAGCCATCCAAGGTGTATACATGCTTCATGGTTTTGAGACTACACCTTATACCATATGCATTTCACTGTAATGATCACAAATGGGACAGTCACTTTGTGTACATATGTACAGTACATTGTAATGTACTGTAGTTTGTGAACCAACACTTTCCAGTCTACATATGTATTACTGTTACAAACTAATAAAAATATATATATATATATATATATATATATATATATATATGTGTGTGTGTGTGTGTGTGTGTATATATATATATATATATATATATATATATATATATACATATATGTACATGTCAGTGATGTCTGCACACACACACACACACACACACACACACACACACATATATATATATATATATATATATATATATATATATATATATATATATATATATATATATATATATATATATATATATTATACAGTTACATCAATAGCCATATATATAAACATCTATGAACACACTTCGTGACATAGAAGTACTCCAAAGGAATTGGAGTGTACACAAAACACATGCAGCTCTGGTATTATAGCAATTAATATTAACCTAATTCACCATAGAAGGGGTGGTTGTTGTGTATGTGAAGATTGGGGTGGGGGAGGAATGATGGGTATTGCAATCATGCATCAAGGAGGGCCTGGGTCAGATGTCCAATAAGTGGACTGGAGGGGTACACATGGAGTATGGGGACAATATAAAAAGGACACAAAGCAAGAACCTTTCTCATTCATAATACACCCTGTCATGTCACATTGCAACACCTAATTTCACAGACATATGAACATTAACATGTATCAGGCATATGTACACCAACTGACTGTCATATTTGTTTTCAGTAGTGAGAAATGTCTGTAGTACAATGTATATTCTAAACACCATAACATTTGTACATATCTCAGATGCCTTAGTGGTAAAGTCAGTACCTGTGGTGTTCATGGTCCTGGGTTCAAGACCTGCAAGGGCTGGTAGGTTATTTTGAGGGCCAGAATAAGGGCTGGTGGATTAAAGCACTCAAGCAGTTGTAAGCGGGTTTCCACAGGTTTGTACGATGGTAAGTGGCGCTGAAACACAGTAAACAGAGAAGCACTTAACACATTTAACCTTTGCTTAATGTTGCACAGACCACAGACAAACCTGCTCACAACTGCGTAAATATGTATTATTCACACTTTCCCTACCAGTGCCTACTCTGAGAGGTAAAATAATAACATCTTCCAGGAGTAGAACCTGCAACCATGTACTCCATCCTCAGAATAACGTAACACCAAGCTACCTGGGAGGTACCTTTCCCACTTGTGTATGCAGACAGGTTAAAACACAAAAGGGAGGAATGCGTTGAAATAGGACAACCCGCCATGTACCCAATTAAAGGTGTATGCTCATATATAGATATATAGATATATAGATATGTAGATATATATAGAGAGAGATACATAGAGACATGTCGATATATGCAGGTCTATATATAAATGTAGATATATAGATAGGTTAAAAACATCTACACATCAATGGAGGTACAGATAAACGTATGCCATAATATATATATATATATATATATATATATATATATATATATATATATATATATATATATATATATATATATATATATATATATATATATATATATATATATATATATATATATATATATATATATATATATATATATATATATATATATATATATATATATATATATATATATATATATATATATATACATACACACACACACACACACACACACACACACACACATATATATATATATATATATATATATATATATATATATATATATATATATATATATATATATATATATATATACACACACACACACACACATATATATATATATATATATATATATATATATATATATATATATATATATACACACATACATACATGCATGGCTGTAGACAGCATCCGAAGTGGTCATATCTGAGTATAACATGGACCATAGCAATCACACCCCCCCCAAACAATATGAACATAACATATGAAGAGTATATGCCAATACACTATTACAAATAAGTTCTATGGGCACAGTCATCAACACAACTGCAATGACTGTAAATATCCATGACAGAAATACACAGACATCTTTCATTTTGCAAAACTTTATTACATTACGATGTATTGCCAAAAGGATTCAAGGACTAACAGTACCTGCATGCTATACAGGAAGTATTTAATAGTGCCTTAATGAATCAGCCTGCAATTACCATTGTATTAGTCCACTAAGGGATAGGTGTTCACATAGGGAAAGAACACCCACACACATATAAACGTTGTATAAAAGGGGTTCCTACACACCTGCATGTGCTATGTACACCCACCAGCATCTACCCCACAACCAAAATAATTACATCAATACATACTGTCATACCATAACCAATTATTCAACTACTGTACAAAATCTGCTGAAATCTTAACATACCTTGACACAGACACACTAACATGGCCCTATGTGAAATAGTTGCCATTATACAATTGAACAGCTGATGATGTAACAGGGTTTGTATGAACTAATCTCGCTTCAGAGGGTTGAAAGGTTCGTACACCAGGAAGTGTTACCGAGTACTGATTATCAGCATAGTATGATACACAGTAACACCAAACTAAATATGTCCAGTAAGCACACTGTAAACCCCCTAACATTATATGCATAGCTATGCAGCCTTGAGCTGGTCAAGCAACCTGGCCAGACTGAAACATATGCAGAAGTATTAGGTACAAACAAACCCTGCACAAGTAGCAATGTTCAGAAATATAACAGCAGTACTCACATATAGACCAAATCCTCTAGGCAATACACACAATATATTACTGTTCGTCTCCATACAGCTGGTGCAATAGATTCCAAACAACACTTCCACACTGTCTTCCTCACAAGTAAGGCAAAGGGTCAATGCCCAAGTGGAGTACTCAATTATACTCCACTGTAGCCATGGTCTTGGCTAAGGCAGTAGCAGCGCAGCTGATGTGCATGTAATTGGCTATTTAGGAGCACCAATTGGTCATCGGGATAGCACATGTTACTGATCTGGAACTATAAAAGATTGCCTTGTCACACATTCAAACCATCTGTATATACCTGTAGGGAAGTACAAAACACTGAAAGACGAACCAAAAACGAGTATTATACTAGTCAATAACACCTCCGATTACTAAGAAGGTATGTATAAAATGTAGTATATTTGTGTATGTAGTACCTGTACTGTAAGAATTACAGTATAATCAATGCATATAGTGGAAATAGCTATTGTAGCGATGCATTGTTGAGCAGTAGTAATGCTTGTAGTATTCTATGTGTGTATTGCTGTAGGTCACATGGAAAACTCCGCATACACCACAAGGGATGATATGGGCTTGGAACCCATCAATTCGCTTCCAGCCACTGCCAGTGCCAGGATTGGTACAACAAGTATGTGCTATAACAGGGGATAGTATATGTCGATATATTTTAACAGTCAACATATGTATGGGTGTATAAGTTAGATGAACATGTTAAAGGTGGGTTTATTGTGCAAATATGGTGTGCATTGTGGGATATTGTGCCAATAACTATGTAATGTACAGTATTCTAGGCAGATCTGTATTCTATTTTACGTAGAAGTTCTGTTATGTTATGCAAACAGTAGTTATGGCTATTGGCAATTAGAATACTCAATGACAGGATACATAGCATTTGTATTCATCTGACAGTTTAGCAGCATGATAGCAAAGATAATTGGAAGAGCCAGGTAACTATCCATGCACATAACACATGTAATATCCACCTCTCTAGTAACATTTGCAAGCAATAACAGCTGTGCATGTGTACATGTTATGCAAATGTGTAGTGACTCATGTTATAGGGCTGGGCCAAATGGCTATGTGCACACCTACATAGAGTGGATATTGAGAGTACAGACACACTGGTTGAACTGCCAGGTTTGTGTAGCCCAACCTCTCATTGCCAACCTATCATCTTTAACTCCAGTGTACCATCTGCAGTAGGAGTGTAAGATGTAGGAGACAGCTGCCCATGTGTAATAGCCACATCATAGGTGATGGCTCACACTATCTGATTATATTCTGATCATGTTGATAGTGGCATCAGAGTCTATTGATACATGACTCTGTATGGAGAGTGGGTGTCTGTGCCCAACAGAGCTCATGGTCCTGGTGGATATGTGAGTATATACCCAGAGAAGGAAACAGAACTGTAGACACTTGCATCATCTGTAATCAACTAACAGGATGTGATGTGCTCCTCAGAGGAGGCTTGCTGCTAAAGGTAGCTACAATGTTTCTGTAATAGCCAGTGTTGTTACATCCATAACACAAATATTTACATGTGAGCACCACTGTCTAAAACATCTTTATAGGCAATACATAAACTAAATACAGTACTTGGTACTTGTAGTGCTGACTGCTCATAAAGGCATGTCCACTAGTCAGCTACTAATGTTTACTAATGTCAGCTTTGTGTATGTGGCCATCCTGGGGGAATGTAATCTCTATGCTATGTACACTGCCAAACCCACCTAACACCACATCCTATATATTGTTTGGGATGCAGCTACAGGGGTAAGCTGGAAGGCAGCCCAGTCTACAGCCATGACTGGACTGGACAGTCATGAGGTGTAGGTTAACACATGCAGCTCATCAACACAACCAACACATACCCTTACCAGAACACAGTAAGGACATCCACACACACACTACCAGAAATCACACACATTCACCGATGCATCTAAGTATCTGGCCAAACAAGTGACCCCCCCCCAAGCAGGAAGAGACAGACACAAAAATACACAAACTGTATGACATAGTTTGCATAACTGTGCCACACCTCTGAACACGTGACTGGAAACATGCCCAACAGTACTCATTTGTGAATGCAAACTCTACCACTATGTTACACACCAACCTATACGAGGGCATACATACTGTTAGCTGCCTGTCTGCCATGATTAGCCACATACTTATACACTCAGACCTCCTTTTGAACTATACACATGGCTCTGGCATATTCCATGTTGTTGTGCAGAACCTGTGATGCAGTAGCCTGGACTGCATGGAAACACATGTAGGAACTGTCAGGTTTGTAGCACATGCAGGTATGTCCCAAGGCCTGGGTAGCATTCTGCCATTGGCCGGAACGATACTGCAGTACAGGGACAAAAGGATTGCATCCCACAATTGTCTAGTTTAGTGGTGCTTGTCAAATGGTATCCAGTATCTGTCGTTCTGGGATAACATGGTTGACAGACCAATATGCTTTGCCAGACAGAGCCTGCACCTGCTCCCCTGGGAATCTGGATACTGCCTGGGGCTCATGCTTCCCCTATAGTGCCCTCATCATGCACAGTTCAAGTGAAGGTCCACTGCTGTTACAGGGACAGCCAAGCAATAAACTGCGGGTCTCACTACGCAATGATACATGTCAGAAACACTATACGGACACACATATGTCAATCCCTAACATGAAGAACATATCTGTGCAGTGGATGAGACATGTTTCAATGCTCTGGAGAGCACACCTGCATGACCATGTTATAACACATACATCAACTCTTGCCTATTATCCTTTATTGGAACACACGGGCCGCAGGTGTGTCCATATTCCTGAAAGTTATGTACACCCCCACGATAGTTGCACTTGCATAACATCAGATGCATTATGCTGAGCAACTACCTTTGTGCCAAAGTGGAATTCAAAATGCACCTTGAGACAGATCACCCACCAGGCTGCGGACTTCCCAACTGTCATAATGTTCTGTAATGGGGAAGATTAGGTCTGAGACACAACCATAATAATGGCTACTCTCAACTATTCCATTATGAACTGGGAAGACACCTCATGTACCAACACCTGCGCTCAATGCATGTTGCATTCCATCAACCCCACTGACCTGGATCACAGTAGTCACACAAACAGGGCTAACAGTATGCTACATATAGTTATTCTCCAATGCCAATGTTATGTTTCCTAACTCATACACTCAGACCACCTTTTGAACTATACACATGGCTCTGGCATATTCCATGTTGTTGTGACTGTCATAACACCCATGCAGATGGACAATGCATGTGAAAATGCTGAATCCTACACAAATAAACCTTAAGCAGTCACATATGTGCAGTGATTGTGCCAGTAAAACAGAACCAGGATTCAACCCAATACAAACAAGAAGGCAAACTGGTGGTACCATGCTTTAAACTGTACCACAGAAGGTAGTAACTGTTGCAAGAGTGAACACACATGAGTGTAGGCGATCCCTGGTCAGCCTCAGTAAGATGCAGATACACCATATAAAACCATGCAAAGCTACTGTGAAACTATCAGCCACATATTATGAGGCCAAGCACAGAGCATTCTATAGCTGTGTCATTAATCGTAATGGCAATGACAAGACCTGCCATGCTGCACAGCACTATGGCATGGGAAGTACTGCACCTACAGAAATAGCACCCATTCATCCAGATAGGGTCTCGGAGAACCTAATCCCACTCCCACCCCCCCAACAGGTACACTTAGTTATATATCCATGTACATTACAGGGCCCCTGTACTAACGACTATGCAGGTACAAGCTGCACTCTCTAAAGCCATACATACAGCTTTCATGGGACCTGTCAACATCCCAGAGTGTATCCTACACAAATGTAAGAACATTCAGCTATCCACGTACACATCATGTTCAATCATAGCTCCATGTCAGGCTGTGTACACACCAAATGATGCACAGCAACAGTTATCACACCCCACAAAGGGGAAGACACCATTGATAATGGGACATAGTGCACAACTACCCTGCTGAGTCTGGTCTGTATGGCCATGAACCGTGATCAACGTATTTGATGTACTCGGTACAGATGTAGATGACAGTAGGGTTGGTTCACACTGCATATCATGACCTTGCCAGGTCGTAGGACACCATCACCCATACTGTGTTCCAGTTACACTCAGTAAACTAGGTGTATATTCCTATGTCACAGGAGTGGTTGGCAACTGGACTGCTGGCAGAACCAACACTACAGAAGGTGTCTGACTAATACACGCACATCAAACCAGTGCCAGCCACAGTAATACAGGGGTCATTCCTGGTACTCCTCCTCTTTGTTATCTATACCACACAGACTAACACAGAAGGCATCAGCCTATTGAGGTTTGCAAATGACTATGAACTAGGAGCAATAGTCGACTCAATGTGTGCTGCGTTCAACATACAGAAGGGCCTTAGTGTGTCAGATGTGTGGTGTGTGATGTATGGCCACAATCTGACAGTTAATTATTGCATTGTCATCCTCTATGTTACAAACCCTGTACCCATTAACTACCACCTAGGCAGCGGTCAACATAATGGCAACTGTGTGTATTGGATGCAGCTGGACAGTACTTTCCTTTGATAGTTACTTCACCACAAAAGACAGGTAATCATATGTGGCACCCCTAATCATGACAGGGTGCCATCCAGGAATATAGAGATAACTGCTCAGCCATACTCATCACCCATGTGACCCATAATAGATCACATATTTCCTTTACGGGTTATTGCCCATGTGTAGGTGGCCTACACTGCCCTTCCCAATCCCTAGCTGCACTATGTAGCATGCAGCCTACCCTGAATAAAGCCATGTCCAACCCAGAGAAGTTGGACATGCTACACTTAACACATCCTGATCCCAAATAAGCACCTTTCTAGTACAAGGATCACAACATGCCTAACAGATCTCTGTCCCATACACTTAACATACTCTTACCATACTATGCATCCCTGTCCAGCGAAGCTGCACATCGCCCCTCTCTGTGACATGGTATGATGATCACATGCCAAATATATCAGTAACCATGTGTATCAATTCTGTGGCACTGCTTGAACTGGCCACTGAAACTTACCTGTCTGTTGCCTACAGCTCAGTAACCTGTCTGCCTAGGCTCATAAATGGACGAGGGCATATAGCCTACTAGATCACTATGACCATACATGCAATAGTTGATATCCAAACCTGCAAATACCATCAGGCTAGCTATTGTCCCATGTGTTACACATGTGCAACACAGGCAATACATGGCAGGATGCTACACAGCTGTACAGTGCCATGTAGATGTATATGGAAAAACACGTACATGCTTGCAAGTCTGCAGGGTCGCAGGTCATGTCCTTAATAGCTATGTATGACTATATATGTGACATATACACAGCATTAAGGTCAATTGCATTAATGTGAACACATCCAGGCATGTGCTGATAGGTAAAGACACCAGTACAGGCAAACAGACATGCCCACGTCAAGACAATATCCACATGGTGTATGAGCAATGTCATCACATGACACACACATATATGGCAATAACATCACATCCTCAGTAGGTGTCAAATGTGTGTGACTTATACATGTCAGTGGTGTTAGAGTCATGTAGATTTGCAAAGAAGTATTTGTAATCTTAATAAATGTGATACACATGTATGTTCTGCTGTACTGCTGTACTTCTCTGTGAGTTACTGTGACCTGTCTCCATCATTATGTCTTCTAGGTATGCCATGTAGAAGACTGCCAGCATACAGCCACTTGGAGGATGAGGTCCTCATCCCATACCTCCTCGACAACCTCACAACACTCTTCAGCCATGTGCCACAAGATGCACAGCAGCGGGATGTCCTGTGGCAGGAACTCTGCAGGAGGGTAAATGATATTGGCGGTCACAATCACACCTATCAGCAGGTGCGCTGACACTACACTGACCTCATAAGACTGGCAAAACAGCATGCTAATGCAATCACCAGGGAACAAGGTGCAACAGGTGGGGGGGGCACTCACCCAGCCCCCACTCACACGTACTGAGGAGCTACTGGCCAACCTGGTGACACCTGAAGACCTCCATTCACAAGCTTTAGCTGGTATTGTGGAGGTGGGTGTCTCTCAACCACCGAACCTGGAGTTGCCTGGTAAGTCACTACTGCACATAAAGCACAACTATATTTCACATAGTTACATGTGTTACTGTACAGTATGTAATGTAACATCATATGCAAGGCATGTATGCACACATGCCACATACTATAGTCTACTCTATGTATGCACAGATGTGCATACTCCATAGTATAGTGTATTGCACTGGCTTATGTGCTAACATGGGAATTGCACCCTGTAGCTAACATACAGGTGTGGATAATGATCTTACTGCTGTGACACTCCTGTTTAGGTACCTCTGGCATTTTGCAGTGACAGCAGCCTGTGTCAGGTGAGATTTTTATTATTTACCAGGCTTGATAATGCATGGAACATATTAATTGCATGCTATCTGCCATAACACACGTACACATAATGTATGGTGGTCCTGTTAATGGACACTGGTCAGACCTGCAATATATCACACTGTTTACCTATGTGAAACAATTGAAGACTATATGAAACACCTACACTAAACCTTCCAAACTCTCATTGGCAGATGTGTGGACAACAGTGAATACAGTGGTGGAGGTCTGTTACACTGTAGGGACAGGTACTACATATCAGCATTACACATGTTGGGAATATGAACAGTACTGTACAGAGAGCATATGTGTGCACATACTCTAAATGTGTTGGAGCTGGAGTATGACCGGCCCACAGGATACACCCTTGTGGAGTGTACCCTTGCTATGAATGTCACACAATGTCATGTGCTATCATGTGCTATCTGACATGTCCATGACATGTAGTGGGCTGACTGCAACACTGCTCAACTATCCTGCAAAGCATGTCTCACATCCCATACATACCACCCTTTGTCTGCATAACCCTGTCCTCAGTGGAGCATATGACATCTACGGATGCATGTCATATGGGATAACACTGACATGTGAAATAAGATGGCCATCACAACCATTGGACTGAGCATGTGTACACATGGCCACGGAGGATGGCCAGAGACATGAAGCAACACACACAGTAGAAGTAATGTACATGTGTGTACACCCTGTTATACATTGGCTCGACACAATACAACTATGGCCTTTGTGTAATGGTGATATTGCAGATGTGAAACACTAAACATCATACAGGCCTGAGCACAGCTTGTGTAGGCATAACATGAAACCACCACATAACATGTCTTGAACATCTTGAGTGTGTCACGACATGGAAGCATTCACCTATACAGTATCCAAATACATACATGTGTTGCACAACATACACATACATCCACATCAAGCCACAGATAAAGTACATTCACCTTGCTGGTGTCAGACATCACTGTCATGACTGCTCCTCATGTGTGTGAGGTACACAAATGGCAAGTGGGACATAGAGTACTGCTAGGTTAGCCATGTGTGGGCATAGTTGCCAGGCATCAATAATATGGTTGCAGATGTCAGGGGTGTCATCCATATACCCTTCTGTGACCTGTGTCACACATTCCACATTAGGGTTTATTGTGTATACACCTCAGTGATGTGGGTCACATTCCACATTTGATATGTATTGTATGTGAACATAGTCATGGCTATGAACTGTGTCATTAGCTCACACTGTATAGCAATTGTGAAGCCACATGATGCCCTGCAATGGCTATGCACATCAGCTCAATGTGCAGTATGCCCCTGCATATTTGTAGGGTGGACAGACAACATTGCATCAGCTGAAGGCCCATGTTAACACATCCCTGCAATGAGACACTATTACTGTACTGTAGATTGGAAAGGACACCGTTGTGTTACACATGTATGCATGTCATTCAACACGTCAGCAGAGGACATGTCATACTACATGTGATTGGCAAGGTCATACGCCACACAGCAGGTCGGTGTACTGTAAACCTGTGCTGGTCTGTGGCACCATTGCAAAGTAGGGACAGCCATGTCAAACATGTGTGTACAGCCACATGCACAATGTCTAGACTCAGCTCAGGGGTAGGCAGAATAATGCTGAACAGACATGCACTGCTTTGGGGGAGATATGCAAGCTAGGGCTCAGGCAAACATAGTATGCAGTTAACATACCCTACTGCTCATGTCCTCACACATAGGGGTGGTGGCCAACACAAAGCATCAGTAGCAGATGTACAAAGGTCAGCGATGATCTGTTAACATGTGGTGTATGTTGCACACACTATGGCAGTGCGGTGCACAGTGCATGCATTGTGTTGCAGGTATGGGGCATAGGCTATTAACACAAATGGTGCAATACAGGTATGTATGCTAACCACATGCTGTCTGCTATAACACATGCATGCTGTTGTGTGCAACTCAGGGATGTATGATAACTGCCCCTATAATTGTCTAAGCTAAAACTATAATTGTCTAAGCTGAATGCCATCTGCCGTATCATCTGCATGTAGCGTGTGTGTCTGTGTCTGTGTGTCTTTGTGTCTCTGTCTGTGTGTGTCTCTGTCTGTGTCTCTATTTGTGTCTCTGTCTGTGTTTCTGTCTGTGTCTCTGTGTGTCAGTGTCTCTGCCTGTCTGTCTGTCTGTCTGTCTGTGTGTATCTCTGTCTGTCTGTCTGTGTGTGTCTGGTATAACTTGTAATGTACAGTTCTTGTCTTCCAGTCACATGTGTTGATGTAGGTGCATTGCCCTCCTGCGGTCCACCTGATGTTAGTGTCCCTACAGACTCTAGCAGTGATGATGATAGTATGATTAAGGCACAGGCAGGGTTGTCAGGTGGTGAATCTGTGCCATTGGTTGCCATTCCACCTGTCTCCCCCTCATGCTCGCACACAGTTCCCCTATCTGCACATACCCCATCACCACTGGCCATAGAGGAAGGACAGTTGGTGGGTGGTAGCATGGAACAGGGAAGTATGGTGACTATGAAAGGTGTGCCTGCACACCATGATCCCAGTCAACAGACTAGTGATGTTCCACACAGGCATATGTATAGTGCTGCTCGTAGGAGGACCATTGGCCAACATGCCCCTGCGAGACAAAGCACATCAGCTGGAGTCACCAGATGCATGTCTCAGGTTGTAATGGAGGCACAGGCATGTGCTGAATGGCACAACAGAGAAGGTCTAAGGCTTCAGAGGGCTGCTGTCCATTCATTAACTGACAACATCCAGGCACTTGCAAATGCTCACCATCATCTTGCAGATGGTTTGGCTAGACGATTGGGTGACATGGTGGGAGTCCTTGACCATGGCATGTCAATCCTCGAGTGTGAAATGTCTGTGCTGGAACATCTGGTGGGAGTGGGGTGTTGAGCACATGGACGTAGGTCAGCTACATCACCTGTTGAAGGTCTATGTGAACATGCTACTGCATATGCCCACTCCCATAGTGGCGATAGCATCAGCAGTGCAGCTGGTGCTGTGCAGTCCACACCAGGACACAGCAGGCCATGTGCACATCTTCCTGGATGGTCCCAACAGGGACACGATTCCAGTGGACATGTGTCATCAGACAGTACTCAATCTGGACCTCTGCCTGGTAGTGCTCATGCAACCCCTGGCAGGTGCAGGTCAAGTGGCTATGGCCGGACACCATGAACTGTGAAACCTGCCTTATACAGTCTGCAGCTGTCAGTAATACCCCTGTCTAGGCCAGCCACATGCCAGACCTGTGTGCATGCATACACACACACTGGAAACAAATGTAGGGCACCTCAACACACACTCACGCATAACATCCACACATGCCCAATGATATCACAGGCCCTAACACACACACATGATGTCATCCAGTGGTGCAGCCTAGGCCTCTGGCAAACATTATTACCCTGTGCATATGATGATGTCTGTGCCGCATCCCTGTCATCCATACCATTGGTGCAGGTACATGTTCATATGGTCTGATGCACAGGGTGAACATACTAGGTAGACAATTGTAGATTAATATTGTTGAGTAGTGTTGACAGGCAGCAGACATACCATGTATTACAGTTTTAGAATGCATTTTGTACGCTTGACAGTATGTATCATGTGTAACAACTCTAACAGCATGTTGATCTTGATGTTCTGCCTTCCTCTTTCAGGTGTAGTTGCATGTGCTGGGGGATGTCGGTGTTTGCGGTTAGTGTCCCATATGTACATGTTGACTACCCACAGGTCAGTATGACAATACCTACATGAACTTTGTAGCTTCCACATCACAGTTATATTCTCCCATGTTTCAATTATGTTTGCTGTTCTAATGATCCAAGAGCATGATAGCTGTGTAGTAAGCTACTGTGTTCAGAGCCATCACATTCATAGTGGGTGACATCACAGATATAGTTACCTGGAGCACGGAGGAGGTAAAAGAGTGATATGCCGGATGACAAGGGTAAAGGCCAGTGGAAATAGTGGCTTCTCATTGAGAAGCAGTAATGCCCACTGCCATGACAGCATGCAAACACAGACACACCCACACACTCAGGGATTCATAGACATAGTAACACACACTCTGACACACGCACACAGTTGCCAGTGTTCGGATGAGAACCCCTGCCTATGTGTATATCATCATTATAGTACTACGCAATTACAAGACGCGCCACAGAGATCACACATGTACAGGTAGTTGGAATGACCTAAGATCGAGGACATCGACAGGGATACTACAGTGCAGTGACTGTATTTGGGGAGGGGGGTCCATCAGTAGGCTATGTAACAACAGGTCACACCCCAGGGTGTACATGGTAACAGTTGGTTAGAATGCCCATGTACGATTGATGATATCAACAGGGATGCTAGATTGCATTGAGTGGATGGGGGGAGGGGCATTAACATTTCACTATGGTAAAATACAGCCTCACTCCAGAGACCAGACAGCCATACACACAGACAGCCATACACACACACACACACACACACACACACACACACACACACACACACACACACACACACACACACGCACACACACACACACACACACACACACACACACACACACACACACACTGTGGCATTCACAGAGATATACATCTATTTCACACACATACAGACACTTTACATGTGTAAGGTTTAACCACCTGCCTATGCCTTTCTTTCTACACTTCACTCTGTACTGGTGTCAACAACAGTGTTCAGGAGAGTGATAACATGTGGGATGTATTCCCAACCATACGTGACATATATGGACACACACACACACACGTGCCAGTACTGTGAATCAAACACCTGCCTATCTCAAGATAGGTACTACAGAAGTACAGCACTATTGCATCCGGTACAATGCTTACTGACTCTTTCCTTTGACAACTGTGCTGATATATGCACAATATATGCACAGGGGAGGTATTACTCTTACAGGTGTCATGAGGTTTGACTTCAGTGTCACCCTTACAGCATTCTACATTGTCTGTCTTCCACTTCAATTAACAAAACATGACCTTAGTAGTTACACAGGTTATTGTAGGACTGGTTGTAACACACCAGTAAGTTGTCCTCAGTAATCATTCATCTGCATAGAAGCCCCACCACTTAGTAGTCATGTCCAAACATCTGTCCATACCTCATGTACGGCTTACTGTACTTAGAGCATATCACCATATACAGTTGGCAATTTTGAGGCTGTATTGCAACAGCATGATGTACTAAGACAACAGTCACCTTCAGACATCAGACACTGCATGCACATGGAATCTACACAAACATCAATACATGTACACATATGCGGTCTACATCAGTAAGTGCACTAGCAGGTCAAGAGGATACATTCCACACCTTCCCCATGCCATGTGTGAAACATAGCCGAGCATTACACCATAATGGATGTTATATTCATGTACTGGTAGGACACCACCTTTACCGAGTAGCCAAGTGTACATATATTACAACAGCACATATCAGCAAGACACACACAGCATTATTCCATGTCATGATCCTACAAACTGTTACTTGACAGTGCCATGGTGAAGCCAGGGCACTGTAATGGTCAACAGTGAGCACATCATATTTGCCACACACACCTCATGTTTACTGGAAGAGTGCCAGCAATGTGCTCGTTTAGAGCTAGGCAGTACACTCATTCAAGCATGTGTGAGGTCTGTGGCTTGTAAACATCTCACCCCAGCATGTACTGGCTATTGTGGTACTAAGCCTAATGTCCAGACACCACACAGCATGCATGGCTTGCAATTGTTGACATGGGGTATATGTAGGAGCTGTGGCCACACATGGCTGTACATGTCATGAACATATCACCTGTGACTACTCAGGAATATACAGAGCAGACCTGGATTTCCCTGATACTGTCAATACAGGCCTTGTGTAGGTCCTATGGTCCTGTTATTTGGGTATGTTTGTAGGCATTGCATTAGGTGGTCATGTCTAAAGACATACATGCCACATGGGGTGTTGTATGATATGATAGGTGTCATGGGTGACCGGTAGAGAGGGAATATTACCTCTGTTAACATAGATATCAAACCTTATGTACTGTTAGCATGCTATCTGCCATGTGCATGTGTATAATGACTGTAGCCACCTGTATGTAGAAAGGATAACAAAAGCTACAGTAATGTCATTTATGTTGTATGAGTGTGGGATGTACATATCCAGGGCAGGTACAGTTAGGTCATATCCAACCATGAGGGTGTTATTTACTGGTGTACAGCAACAGTCGACCGTGTTAATGCTGACAACATCCGTGGGACCCTGGTATGTATACAACTGAGCTGGTTACAAACAGTGGTATTATTGCATTGCATAACACATTATGCAGCTGTGTCTGTACATGGGTACTTTGCACAGTTGATGTAGGCCTAGGTATAGTCCACCAATCGAGGGTTATCTGGTGGTCTACCATACTATGTCATACCACATATGGATGTGTGTTGGTAGTTTGAGGACAAGGTGGTGGATGTATATGAGGATACAACCTAGAATGCAACATTTGCCACTGTCACCTGTACCTGACTCATCTGTGGTATGTTTTGTCAGAGTAGTGGTCTTTACATGTGAGTAGCCTTTATGAATATGTGTACACCACCACCTGGAATGGTCCATGCCACTGTTATGGCCCACATGTCTGGATCTGAGTTATATGGTGTTAGTTCAATTGTGCACTACAGAGTCTTCAGCCAGGTGTTCCTCACTGAACAGATGTCAGTATTCTCCATTGTAGGTTCTACATTGAGCAAATGGATTACTAAAGCCACACATCTAGCACTGGTTAGCATAAGCATCCAATGCAATTGTCATGTAGGTGTCAGTGTTATTTCTGGGTTTAGCACATTTGCCTTGGAATACGGCTATATGGGTAAATGCAACCTATGTATTATCCACACACACATGAAACATGGATGCATGTGCTCTGTATTGAAGGCTCGTCATTTGGTCATTACAGCCCAGAATGACAGACACTGGACAACTTCATAATAGCAGCAGGACATTGGCTCATTGTTTTGGTCTAGTAGTTGCCACTCATACCATTACATCACTACGTGTGGCATTAATGTGCTTGGTAGCAAATGCCTCATGTAAGGTGATGGACAGCAGCAGAACTTGCGTATATGACCAGTGTGAGATATACTTAGGGTAGCAGTCCTGCTAACAATGACAACTACTAACACAGCCGGGAGAGGTCATCTTGACACCTGCACCCTAGTACCATTACACAAGGTGGCTCACACAATATGCTTGCACATGCCACTGTTCCACGTATAATGCCATTCTCCACAACCTGCTATCAATGTATGCCTTTCAGGACAGCAAGGTGTGTGACACATGCTGTAGGTTGCACCTGCCTGTGTGACCCAGGTAATCTATTGCCTGTCACGTCCGCACATGCATGAATGTGCATACTTAACATATATATATGTCAGTACTTCATGTACATGTATGCGTGTGTATTACACAGCACAGACACAAATATATCATTTACGGGCCACATACAGGTATCAGGTAGAAAACCAGTATGATGTGCATATATACTGACAGATAAGATGTACCTAGCTGTAAACCTGTGTGTTTTACAATAGGAGTCCATTACAACATGTTCTGTACATGTAAGTGTTTGAGCATGCACACTGTGGCCTTCAGTGGTTAGAATCGGAGTGGATCCCAAACAGCCCTGTGCTACTAAGTGTATGAGCATACCCACTGCCACCTTGTGTAATTTGAGTCAGTGCATCCAACAAGCCCTTTGTTATTAAGTGTATGAGCATGCCCAGTATGACCTTGTGTAGTTGTAGTCATAGTGCATCGTAAACGGCCCTGTGCTACTAAGTGCATGAGCATGCCCACTGTAACCCTGTATAGTGATAGTAGTTGTCCATTCCACAGATGGCCATACTCCAGTTCAGGTTCCTGTTGTGCTACAACTATACCTCTCATGCCTACCTGCAGATGATGTGTCTTGTTTGTGCATACAGGTTGTAATGGAAACCTACTTTAAACACACAGGTTTACAGCTATGTACTTCGTGACTGTCACTCTCCCTGTTGTTGTCCTCAATCTTAGAAGGGCAGTCTGACTGCCTTGGAATGTGTAATCTCTGTGGTGCATCTCGTAACTGCGTAGTACTGTAATAGTAATCTGTAGATAGGCAGGAGTTCTGATCCCACCACTGGCAACTGTGTGCGTGAATTTGTGTGTGTGACAGCAAATGCGTGAGTGTGTGTGTCAACAAATGCTGTTGGGTGTGTGTATTTGTGTCTGCATCCTGTCATGACAGTGGGTTTTGCTGCATTCCAAAGAGATACCTCCTTTTGCACTGGCCTTTATCCTTGTTAGCTGCTAAACCTCTGTCTCCCCCCCTCCCCACTGCAAGTAATCGGTCCTGTGATGTCACCCAGCTCAGAAGTGGAATAAGAGTAAGTGTAATTGTATGTGTTCTGTGGCACATACCCCAACTGCATACCACTGTACTAGTTACCTTTACATAGGCAAGACATGTATGCACAATACTGACAAGTGTGTGCGTGTTTGTGTGTGTGACTAAACTGTAGCCAGGCATACACATGTGTAATGTGTTTTAGCACACCATGGTAGCCATCTGTGGTGATCGGTGTCTACAAAGTATTACATAGTTAGTAATGGTAAAGAATACACAGTCAAGCACGACTACAGTTGGGTATGTTATTTTCCTGTGCCACTGTTGAGCAGTGACACAGAAGTGGTCGCTGGGGTATAGGTCCATACCCATCATTCCCCCACCCTAACTCCACAATCCCTGAGGTAGATTACATTAGCCATCATTCTCCACCCCAAAGTCCACATACACAACAACCATCCCTTCTCTGGTGAACTGCTTATGATTTAAATGTTATAACACAGGAGATGCCTCTGTTTTTTGTACACATCAGTTCCTTTTGAACTCTTCTGTGTCACAAAGGGTGTTCAGATGTGTGTGTGTGTGTGTGTGTGTGTGTGTGTGTGTGTGTGTGTGTGTGTGTGTGTGTGTGTGTGTGTGTGTGTATCTATATATATATATATATATATAGCTATGGCTGTGTCTGTGTATATGCATATATATATATATATATATATATATATATATGTGTGTGTGTGTGTGTGTGTGTGTGTGTGTGTGTGTGTACACATCCCGTAGGTGTATATATATATATATATATGTAGTTATGACACTTGTACAGATGTAGACTTGTCTTTGCTGTTTCACAGCGTACAGTACATTCAAGGGTACTGTACATATGTACACAAAGTGACTGTCCCATTTGTTTTCATTACTGTGGAAGTAGTACTGTAGTAAGTAGTAGTAGTAGTAAGTAAGTAGTAAGATGTGCATTATTGACTCCATGCAACATGTATACAACCCGGATGGCTTAGTGGTACATTCAGTGACCTCAGTGTGCATGGTCTAGGGTTCAAGACCTGCAAGCCTTGTTGATATTGTCAATTAGGACTGCATAAGACACTTTTAAGCAGGAGTAAATGTGTTTTCATGACAGTAAGCAGCAGGTACACACAGGTAACAGACATGTACAACTCGCAGTACACTTGGAATGCCCTTCTTTGGCATTCCTGTTGATGTCACCCACCTACGAATACACCTCTGGGACTGCTGTAACCCAGTAATCTCCATGGCATGTGCTGTAACTGTGTAATGCTGTAGTGTGCTAAATTAAAGAAACCACAAAGAGATGAAGGCAAAATGAATTAAACTAGTAACAACTGCTGAATTTTGCCAAGGACACCACAATGGAAGCTCGCAGTCCACCAGAAACTCCGTTTACTAAAGTACAATGAAAAACAGTATAATCAAGTATATAAGCTCTATCATATAAGGTGGGTTTTTTGTTACCAAAATCAGTAGTTAGGGCAGGCATACTCTGTCCCAAAATAGGGGCAAATCTTTTATGCCTTTCCTGAACCACTTCAAATAAGGCAGGAAGGGAATATTTTGGAACTATATAACTATAAAATTTTCAACTACAGTAATATTGATGTACATCCTGAACATTTTCAGCTTTTTTCCAAAGGTTTTAAATTTGTTCCAAATAGGAAGGCCAGTATTCCTAGATCCATTATAGATTTAAAATTATTCCTGAGAAAACAAAATCTGCATTTATTATTTAATGGGCCAGAAATGACCACACCTTCAACTCCTGGACTTCAAAGGAAGAGTGTTTTTAACCCTCCTCTACACCCCCAATTAAGGAATTTTGGCAATTTGATGGAGAGAGAGTTAAGGAATACTATTACGAAACATTTTGCCATTCCCAATCTATCTCAGGCAGAGAAAAAATTGTTAAATGAATTAAAACAGAATGAGAACTTGAGAGTGATGTATCCTGACAAGGGTGGGGGAACAGTCCTAATGGACAATATTTGTTTTGAATCCAAGATGAGGGATTCTTTACATGACACAAGTAAATATTCCAAGGCCTCAATTAATGAGGTGAACATAGCTAAAAGTAAAATACATTTAATGTTAGAAGATTTATTGTTGGACGGTTCCATTAGTAAGGAACAATATAATTTTTTGTTCAACCAACATCCCCGGGTTCCGACAGTATTTGGCATACCTAAGGTTCACAAAAACCCCATGGATCCACTGTTGAGGCTAATTGTTTCAGCAGAGGGGTCTATTACTACGCCATTGGCCAAATTTGTAGATGACAAACTAAAGGTTTTGTCATACACTGGGGACATAGTCCTTAAGGATTCCTGGGATTTTTTGAGGTGTGTTAAAACAGATTTATATTCCCCAGACCTTATTTTCATCACTTTGGATACAGTGGACTTATTTGGCTCCATTCCACACGAGACAGGTCTTTTATGGTTGGAACAGGCAATGATAGACAAGGGTACATTTTCTCATGTTGATTTTATCAATTGCCTTTTATTCATGGAAATTATTTTGAAAAATAATTTCATGTATTTTCAGGGGGAATTTTTCAGACAAAATAAAGGTGTTGCCATGGGTGCTAAATGTGCCCCAACATATGCGAACATTGTTTTGAATTGGTGGGAGAAATTATTCATTTTGGATTGTCCATTTACCCAATGTTGGTCTATGTACAAGAGATTTTTGGACGATATATGTATTTTCTGGATAGACGCCAAGGAAAGATTCTATGAATTTTTGGATTATTTGAAAGGTACGACCAACTTTTTGGATTTTACATTTGAGGTAAATACAGAACAGTTGGTTTATTTCGATATTACACTCAAAAAGCTGGACAAGGGGTTTTCCTCTAGTATACATCGTAAGAAAACCTTTTCCAATTCATACCTCCACTATAAAAGTGCTCATCCTTATTTTCAAAAGAAAAATTTAGTGAAGGGTCAACTTGTCAGGGTCAGCAGAATGACCTCGGATGATCAAGAATTTTTAAAGGAATGCAATAATGTGTGCAACATGTTGGTAGATAGGGGTTACCCAAGGTCCTTACTTGATGGTGCCTTATTTGAAGTGGTTCAGGAAAGGCATAAAAGATTTGCCCCTATTTTAGGAAAGAGCATGCCTGCCCTAACTACTGATTTTGGTAACAAAAAACCCACCTTATATGATAGAGCTTATATACTTGATTATACTGTTTTTCATTGTACTTTAATAAACGGAGTTTCTGGTGGAGTGCGAGCTTCCATTGTGGTGTCCTTGGCAAAATTCAGCAGTTGTTACTAGTTTAATTCATTTTGCCTTCATCTCTTTGTGGTTTCTTTGACTTGGTTTATTGGGATGGCTGACACCACGGAAGCAGCATCTAATACGGATTCCTGTTATGACAGCAGAGGTGAACTTAGAAAGGTCATCGGGCAGCTGACACAACTGGTGGAGCTGCTTACTCCAGTGTGCTACTCTTTGGTGGGCTCGTCCTCCGAATGGAGGAACGTTACACAACAGGTATTATCACCTCGAGGAGCAGGACAGGGTGATTCCTGCCCTAATACCAGTTTATTTTTTCAAGCTAATGGCTCCGAATTGCAGGGCAGTGCTTTACCAAGAAGTCTACCACCTCGAGGAGCAGGACGGGGTGTTTCCTGCCCCAATACTAGTCCACCTCATCAAGCTAATGGCTCTGATTCACAGGGGAGCCAAAATTTCATGGATTTTCCGAGATTGCTACGTGGTGGCAATTCCCAAACAGGTAGCAACGGAACGCCATTATTTATTCCAGCAGAGGGCTCTTCTGGACACTTCAACAAAGGTGACTTTAATAACAAACAGCCAAACCTTGATTTTCAAGGTTTTTTAAACAAATGTTATGGTATGCAAGATGGTGTATGTGACAATGGGGCTAAAGCTTTTAAAACATATAGACAAAGCCTCGACGACTTGTACTTTTTCTTAGATAAATATAAAAGGTTAGAATGTGACTGTAATTATTTGAAGGAATGTCTTGACAAGCAGGTTGTACCTAAAGGTTTAAGATTGTCAAAGTTCCCCAACAAAGTTGAGGAAGGGTCTGAATTTCATTTAAATTTAATACAAATTTTTGACCAGTGTGGGTTTGAGGTTATCAAAGCTATCATAAAAGAAAATGGGAGAGTGATGGCAGGTCTTGTAAAAGAGATGGAGACCATTAATGACAGGATAGGCAATGACCTATTATTTAAGGTTGAAAAAGAAAAACAACAGTATCACAATATCTTTTTGCAAATAGATTCTGATTGTATTACTAATATGAATAGGAAGCGTGGCAAGTTGGCCAGGGATCTTAAAGAATATAGGAATAATTTGGCATACCCAAAACCTAAGTTTTTTTCAGGGATGCAAGATTACAGGACCATTAGGGACGAAGGTGGTTTGCAACAGTATATCCCCGACAATGATAAAAGGGGAGATTTTACAGACAACCATTTCCAAGAAGAAAAATGCCCTTTAGATCAGGGTCCCCCGCTTCGTCGATCCAACCGGATCCGCAATCAGAACCGGATTTATTACAATCAGAGGGGTTACAACAGGAGATAGATGATAATTTGACCATCACCCAGGAAGGGAATATTTTGGAACTATATAACTATAAAATTTTCAGCTACAGTAATATTGATGTACATCCTGAACATTTTCAGCTTTTTTCCAAAGGTTTTAAATTTGTTCCAAATAGGAAGGCCAGTATTCCTAGATCCATTATAGATTTAAAATTATTCCTGAGAAAACAAAATCTGCATTTATTATTTAATGGGCCAGAAATGACCACACCTTTAACTCCTGGTCTTCAAAGGAAGAGTTTTTTTAACCCTCCTCTACACCCCCAATTAAGGAATTTTGGCAATTTGATGGAGAGAGAGTTAAGGAATACTATTACGAAACATTTTGCCATTCCCAATCTATCTCAGGCAGAGAAAAATTTTTTAAATGAATTAAAACAGAATGAGAACTTGAGAGTGATGTATCCTGACAAGGGTGGGGGAACAGTCCTAATGGACAATATTTGTTATGAATCCAAGATGAGGGATTCTTTACATGACACAAGTAAATATTCCAAGGCCTCAATTAATGAGGTGAACATAGCTAAAAGTAAAATACATTTAATGTTAGAAGATTTATTGTTGGACGGTTCCATTAGTAAGGAACAATATAATTTTTTGTTCAACCAACATCCCCGGGTTCCGACAGTATTTGGCATACCTAAGGTTCACAAAAACCCCATGGATCCACCGTTGAGGCTAATTGTTTCAGCAGAGGGGTCTATTACTACTCCATTGGCCAAATTTGTAGATGACAAACTAAAGGTTTTGTCATACACTGGGGACATAGTCCTTAAGGATTCCTGGGATTTTTTGAGGTGTGTTAAAACAGATTTATATTCCCCAGACCTTATTTTCATCACTTTGGATATAGTGGACTTATTTGGCTCCATTCCACACGAGACAGGTCTTTTATGGTTGGAACAGGCAATGATAGACAATGGTACATTTTCTCATGTTGATTTTATCAATTTTCTTTTATTCATGGAAATTATTTTGAAAAATAATTTCATGTATTTTCAGGGGGAATTTTTCAGACAAAATAAAGGTGTTGCCATGGGTGCTAAATGTGCCCCAACATATGCGAACATTGTTTTGAATTGGTGGGAGAAATTATTCATTTTGGATTGTCCATTTACCCAATGTTGGTCTATGTACAAGAGATTTTTGGACGATATATGTATTTTCTGGATAGACACCAAGGAAAGATTCTATGAATTTTTGGATTATTTGAAAGGTACGACCAACTTTTTGGATTTTACATTTGAGGTAAATACAGAACAGTTGGTTTATTTGGATATTACACTCAAAAAGCTGGACAAGGGGTTTTCCTCTAGTATACATCGTAAGAAAACCTTTTCCAATTCATACCTCCACTATAAAAGTGCTCATCCTTATTTTCAAAAGAAAAATTTAGTGAAGGGTCAACTTGTCAGGGTCAGCAGAATGACCTCGGATGATCAAGAATTTTTAAAGGAATGTAATAATGTGTGCAACATGTTGATAGATAGGGGTTACCCAAGGTCCTTACTTGATGGTGCCTTATTTGAAGTGGTTCAGGAAAGGCATAAAAGATTTGCCCCTATTTTAGGAAAGAGCATGCCTGCCCTAACTACTGATTTTGGTAACAAAAAACCCACCGTATATGATAGAGCTTATATACTTGATTATACTGTTTTTCATTGTACTTTAATAAACGGAGTTTCTGGTGGAGTGCGAGCTTCCATTGTGGTGTCCTTGGCAAAATTCAGCAGTTGTTACTAGTTTAATTCATTTTGCCTTCATCTCTTTGTGGTTTCTTTGACTTGGTTTATTGGGATGGCTGACACCAGGAAGCAGCATCTAATACGGATTCCTGTTATGACAGCAGAGGTGAACTTGGAAAGGTCATCGGGCAGCTGACACAACTGGTGGAGCTGCTTACTCCAGTGTGCTACTCTTTGGTGGGCTCGTCCTCCGAATGGAGGAACGTTACACAACAGGTATTATCACCTCGAGGAGCAGGACAGGGTGATTCCTGCCCTAATACCAGTTTATTTTTTCAAGCTAACGGCTCCGAATTGCAGGGCAGCGCTTTACCAAGAAGTTTACCACCTCGAGGAGCAGGACGGGGTGTTTCCTGCCCCAATACTAGTCCACCTCATCAAGCTAATGGCTCTGATTCACAGGGGAGCCAAAATTTCATGGATTTTCCGAGATTGCTACGTGGTGGCAATTCCCAAACAGGTAGCAACGGAACGCCATTATTTATTCCAGCAGAGGGTTCTTCTGGACACTTCAACAAAGGTGACTTTAATAACAAACAGCCAAACCTTGATTTTCAAGGTTTTTTAAACAAATGTTATGGTATGCAAGATGGTGTATGTGACAATGGGGCTAAAGCTTTTAAAACATATAGACAAAGCCTCGACGACTTGTACTTTTTCTTAGATAAATATAAAAGGTTAGAATGTGACTGTAATTATTTGAAGAAATGTCTTGACAAGCAGGTTGTACCTAAAGGTTTAAGATTGTCAAAGTTCCCCAACAAAGTTGAGGAAGGGTCTGAATTTCATTTAAATTTAATACAAATTTTTGACCAGTGTGGGTTTGAGGTTATCAAAGCTATCATAAAAGAAAATGGGAGAGTGATGGCAGGTCTTGTAAAAGAGATGGAGACCATTAATGACAGGATAGGCAATGACCTATTATTTAAGGTTGAAAAGAAAACAACAGTATCACAATATCTTTTTGCAAATAGATTCTGATTGTATTACTAATATGAATAGGAAGCGTGGCAAGTTGGCCAGGGATCTTAAAGAATATAGGAATAATTTGGCATACCCAAAACCTAAGTTTTTTTCAGGGATGCAAGATTACAGGACCATTAGGGACGAAGGTGGTTTGCAACAGTATATCCCCGACAATGATAAAAGGGGAGATTTTACAGACAACCATTTCCAAGAAGAAAAATGCCCTTTAGATCAGGGTCCCCCGCTTCGTCGATCCAACCGGATCCGCAATCAGAACCGGATTTATTACAATCAGAGGGGTTACAACAGGAGATAGATGATAATTTGACCATCACCCAGGAAGGGAATATTTTGGAACTATATAACTATAAAATTTTCAACTACAGTAATATTGATGTACATCCTGAACATTTTCAGCTTTTTCCAAAGGTTTTAAATTTGTTCCAAATAGGAAGGCCAGTATTCCTAGATCCATTATAGATTTAAAATTATTCCTGAGAAAACAAAATCTGCATTTATTATTTAATGGGCCAGAAATGACCACACCTTTAACTCCTGGTCTTCAAAGGAAGAGTTTTTTTAACCCTCCTCTACACCCCCAATTAAGGAATTTTGGCAATTTGATGGAGAGAGAGTTAAGGAATACTATTACGAAACATTTTGCCATTCCCAATCTATCTCAGGCAGAGAAAAAATTGTTAAATGAATTAAAACAGAATGAGAACTTGAGAGTGATGTATCCTGACAAGGGTGGGGGAACAGTCCTAATGGACAATATTTGTTATGAATCCAAGATGAGGGATTCTTTACATGACACAAGTAAATATTCCAAGGCCTCAATTAATGAGGTGAACATAGCTAAAAGTAAAATACATTTAATGTTAGAAGATTTATTGTTGGACGGTTCCATTAGTAAGGAACAATATAATTTTTTGTTCAACCAACATCCCCGGGTTCCGACAGTATTTGGCATACCTAAGGTTCACAAAAACCCCATGGATCCACCGTTGAGGCTAATTGTTTCAGCAGAGGGGTCTATTACTACTCCATTGGCCAAATTTGTAGATGACAAACTAAAGGTTTTGTCATACACTGGGGACATAGTCCTTAAGGATTCCTGGGATTTTTTGAGGTGTGTTAAAACAGATTTATATTCCCCAGACCTTATTTTCATCACTTTGGATATAGTGGACTTATTTGGCTCCATTCCACACGAGACAGGTCTTTTATGGTTGGAACAGGCAATGATAGACAATGGTACATTTTCTCATGTTGATTTTATCAATTTTCTTTTATTCAAGGAAATTATTTTGAAAAATAATTTCATGTATTTTCAGGGGGAATTTTTCAGACAAAATAAAGATGTTGCCATGGGTGCTAAATGTGCCCCAACATATGCGAACATTGTTTTGAATTGGTGGGAGAAATTATTCATTTTGGATTGTCCATTTACCCAATGTTGGTCTATGTACAAGAGATTTTTGGACGATATATGTATTTTCTGGATAGACACCAAGGAAAGATTCTATGAATTTTTGGATTATTTGAAAGGTACGACCAACTTTTTGGATTTTACATTTGAGGTAAATACAGAACAGTTGGTTTATTTGGATATTACACTCAAAAAGCTGGACAAGGGGTTTTCCTCTAGTATACATCGTAAGAAAACCTTTTCCAATTCATACCTCCACTATAAAAGTGCTCATCCTTATTTTCAAAAGAAAAATTTAGTGAAGGGTCAACTTGTCAGGGTCAGCAGAATGACCTCGGATGATCAAGAATTTTTAAAGGAATGTAATAATGTGTGCAACATGTTGGTAGATAGGGGTTACCCAAGGTCCTTACTTGATGGTGCCTTATTTGAAGTGGTTCAGGAAAGGCATAAAAGATTTGCCCCTATTTTAGGAAAGAGCATGCCTGCCCTAACTACTGATTTTGGTAACAAAAAACCCACCGTATATGATAGAGCTTATATACTTGATTATACTGTTTTTCATTGTACTTTAATAAACGGAGTTTCTGGTGGAGTGCGAGCTTCCATTGTGGTGTCCTTGGCAAAATTCAGCAGTTGTTACTAGTTTAATTCATTTTGCCTTCATCTCTTTGTGGTTTCTTTGACTTGGTTTATTGGGATGGCTGACACCAGGAAGCAGCATCTATCTGATTCCTGTTATGACAGCAGAGGTGAACTTAGAAAGGTCATCGGGCAGCTGACACAACTGGTGGAGCTGCTTACTCCAGTGTGCTACTCTTTGGTGGGCTCGTCCTCCGAATGGAGGAACGTTACACAACAGGTATTATCACCTCGAGGAGCAGGACAGGGTGATTCCTGCCCTAATACCAGTTTATTTTTTCAAGCTAACGGCTCCGAATTGCAGGGCAGCGCTTTACCAAGAAGTTTACCACCTCGAGGAGCAGGACGGGGTGTTTCCTGCCCCAATACTAGTCCACCTCATCAAGCTAATGGCTCTGATTCACAGGGGAGCCAAAATTTCATGGATTTTCCGAGATTGCTACGTGGTGGCAATTCCCAAACAGGTAGCAACGGAACGCCATTATTTATTCCAGCAGAGGGTTCTTCTGGACACTTCAACAAAGGTGACTTTAATAACAAACAGCCAAACCTTGATTTTCAAGGTTTTTTAAACAAATGTTATGGTATGCAAGATGGTGTATGTGACAATGGGGCTAAAGCTTTTAAAACATATAGACAAAGCCTCGACGACTTGTACTTTTACTTAGATAAATATAAAAGGTTAGAATGTGACTGTAATTATTTGAAGGAATGTCTTGACAAGCAGGTTGTACCTAAAGGTTTAAGATTGTCAAAGTTCCCCAACAAAGTTGAGGAAGGGTCTGAATTTCATTTAAATTTAATACAAATTTTTGACCAGTGTGGGTTTGAGGTTATCAAAGCTATCATAAAAGAAAATGGGAGAGTGATGGCAGGTCTTGTAAAAGAGATGGAGACCATTAATGACAGGATAGGCAATGACCTATTATTTAAGGTTGAAAAAGAAAACAACAGTATCACAATATCTTTTGCAAATAGATTCTGATTGTATTACTAATATGAATAGGAAGCGTGGCAAGTTGGCCAGGGATCTTAAAGAATATAGGAATAATTTGGCATACCCAAAACCTAAGTTTTTTTCAGGGATGCAAGATTACAGGACCATTAGGGACGAAGGTGGTTTGCAACAGTATATCCCCGACAATGATAAAAGGGGAGATTTTACAGACAACCATTTCCAAGAAGAAAAATGCCCTTTAGATCAGGGTCCCCCGCTTCGTCGATCCAACCGGATCCGCAATCAGAACCGGATTTATTACAATCAGAGGGGTTACAACAGGAGATAGATGATAATTTGACCATCACCCAGGAAGGGAATATTTTGGAACTATATAACTATAAAATTTTCAACTACAGTAATATTGATGTACATCCTGAACATTTTCAGCTTTTTTCCAAAGGTTTTAAATTTGTTCCAAATAGGAAGGCCAGTATTCCTAGATCCATTATAGATTTAAAATTATTCCTGAGAAAACAAAATCTGCATTTATTATTTAATGGGCCAGAAATGACCACACCTTTAACTCCTGGTCTTCAAAGGAAGAGTTTTTTTAACCCTCCTCTACACCCCCAATTAAGGAATTTTGGCAATTTGATGGAGAGAGAGTTAAGGAATACTATTACGAAACATTTTGCCATTCCCAATCTATCTCAGGCAGAGAAAAAATTGTTAAATGAATTAAAACAGAATGAGAACTTGAGAGTGATGTATCCTGACAAGGGTGGGGGAACAGTCCTAATGGACAATATTTGTTATGAATCCAAGATGAGGGATTCTTTACATGACACAAGTAAATATTCCAAGGCCTCAATTAATGAGGTGAACATAGCTAAAAGTAAAATACATTTAATGTTAGAAGATTTATTGTTGGACGGTTCCATTAGTAAGGAACAATATAATTTTTTGTTCAACCAACATCCCCGGGTTCCGACAGTATTTGGCATACCTAAGGTTCACAAAAACCCCATGGATCCACCGTTGAGGCTAATTGTTTCAGCAGAGGGGTCTATTACTACTACATTGGCCAAATTTGTAGATGACAAACTAAAGGTTTTGTCATACACTGGGGACATAGTCCTTAAGGATTCCTGGGATTTTTTGAGGTGTGTTAAAACAGATTTATATTCCCCAGACCTTATTTTCATCACTTTGGATATAGTGGACTTATTTGGCTCCATTCCACACGAGACAGGTCTTTTATGGTTGGAACAGGCAATGATAGACAATGGTACATTTTCTCATGTTGATTTTATCAATTGCCTTTTATTCATGGAAATTATTTTGAAAAATAATTTCATGTATTTTCAGGGGGAATTTTTCAGACAAAATAAAGGTGTTGCCATGGGTGCTAAATGTGCCCCAACATATGCGAACATTGTTTTGAATTGGTGGGAGCAATTATTCATTTTGGATTGTCCATTTACCCAATGTTGGTCTATGTACAAGAGATTTTTGGACGATATATGTATTTTCTGGATAGACACCAAGGAAAGATTCTATGAATTTTTGGATTATTTGAAAGGTACGACCAACCTTTTGGATTTTACATTTGAGGTGAATACAGAACAGTTGGTTTATTTGGATATTACACTCAAAAAGCTGGACAAGGGGTTTTCCTCTAGTATACATCATAAGAAAACCTTTTCCAATTCATACCTCCACTATAAAAGTGCTCATCCTTATTTTCAAAAGAAAAATTTAGTGAAGGGTCAACTTGTCAGGGTCAGCAGAATGACCTCGGATGATCAAGAATTTTTAAAGGAATGCAATAATGTGTGCAACATGTTGGTAGATAGGGGTTACCCAAGGTCCTTACTTGATGGTGCCTTATTTGAAGTGGTTCAGGAAAGGCATAAAAGATTTGCCCCTATTTTAGGACAGAGCATGCCTGCCCTAACTACTGATTTTGGTAACAAAAAACCCACCTTATATGATAGAGCTTATATACTTGATTATACTGTTTTTCATTGTACTTTAATAAACAGAGTTTCTGGTGGAGTGCAAGCTTCCATTATGGTGTCCTTGGCAAAATTCAGCAGTGTGCTAAATTAGTTTGGTAGGTGTTCTAACCCCAGTGTGCGTGTGTGTGTGCGTGTGTATGGGGGAGTGATGCTTTTAGAGTATGCACCCTCTTTACAATTCACAGGACCACCTTTGGGAACCCTGCTGATGTCACCCACCTAGAAATACACCTCTGGGACGGCTGTAACCCAGTATTCTCTGTAGCGCGTGCTGTAATTGCATATTGCTGTAGTGTGATAAACTAGTCAGGTAGGGGTTCTATTCCAAGAAAGGCCAGCTGTGTGTGTGTGTGTGTGTGTGTGTATCTGCCTGAGACAGGAACAATGCTTTTTAGAGTATGCACACTCTTTACAATTCACATCACCACCTTTGGCAATCCTGCTGTTGTCACCCACCTAGTAATACACCTCTGGGACTGCTCTAACCCAGTAATCTTCGTAGCGTGTGCTGTATCTGCGTAATGCTGGAGTGTGATACACTAGTTAGGTAGGGGTACTATTTCAAGACATGGCAGGTGTGTGTGTGTGTTTGATAGTCAGACCCTGTGTGGAGGTGGCTGTGAGTGTCTAACCACTGGACATGTTGGGGAGCGGATTTTCTAGTTTTCCTGTATGGTGTCCATATTATATGTCACAATGTCCACCTCACAAGGAGTACAGATGTCAGTCAGTCAAGGGACTGTGTTGGCAAGCCATACCCCTACATCTGGAAAAAGGCCTGGTGAACAAAGTATGCAACCCTACTATTACCCGGAATACGTTCTGAACCTATGTGTCATACACAAACACACTTGCCTAAAATATCCCGCTATGCTGCTAGTACCCTGCACATTGATGACAGATAGTAGGCATGGTGTGATCGCAATGGGCTGCAGAGGGCATGGCACCCTGTCCAGCAGTACAATAGGCACATAATTGCAGACAATGTGCCTTCACTATGTTCCCCACTGGATGCCTGCAACATGTGGTGCCATCAAATGTGATCCACAGAGGCCATACAATGCCTTACACATGCGTCCTGTAGGGACCAATGCCACTGACATCAGGGAATACCTGTATCATCCTATCAATGCAGGTGCAGGGTCAACCTGCTGTCTATAAGCAGGTCCTGCCACACCAGGCCAGTATTGGCATATCAGAGGATAACAGTCTGTGTACACAACATGTGCCAGCCAAACCAGTTACACTTGTACATGTCACTGTACATTATTCTGGGACGTGCACATCCCAGGCAATGTCCATGTCAAGGACTATCAAACACAGACATGGCATGCATTGCAAAGCTATGGCCATAGACAATGGTAACCAGGATGTCAGGACAGTTCATACAATACCCATCTGTGTGGGACATTGCAGACACTACACCCCTGTACCACACTGCGCACCATAGACAGGTGGCAGGATGTCAAGGATTATCCCTCACCCAGCCTTGTACAGCCATCTTGCACAGCCAACCACTACACACCCATGAAGCAATGCACACATGCATGTCAGTACTGGCACCTTGTATCTGCATGTGTGGTATGATGCTCCCAACCACAGTCACTCCCAGTATAACTCCCATTGGCATACCGACAGATGTCAAACACGTTCACATGCCCTAGCCCATAAAACCTCCGGATATCCCCTGTGTTGCATGTAGTACCTGTGCATTACTGCAGTGTGGCAAACTAAGTAGTTTGGAAGAGTATTTGTGGGCCCGGCAAAGAGTGTCAATGTGAGTTCATTAGAAAGTGTGGTTGGGTTGACAATGACATCCGTTCATGTGGACAGCCATGTGTGCTACACCTAATGTATGTTTACTATATGTCTGTTGCAGATGTCGCTCACCAGCACACATATATGTTCTTACAGCACACCGACAGGTCAGCTTTGTGGCACATGGAGTAACTGCATGCACTTGTAATAGTAATGGCTAGTCAGTCAGGGGATTGAACCCCTGTACTGGTAGGTGTGTGACAGGAGATGCTTAAGTTTTAGTCTCCAAGCCCTTCTCTGATGTACTTTGCCTCTGTCTGTCCCTCCCACACACTCTCTGCTGGATGTGGAGTTGTACACCTGCTCAGCAGCAGCTTGTGTTTTGTAAGTGATGGTCATGATCAGGTGATGGCCTCTGCACCTCTTGCAGTCCTCCTCTAGCTGATTGCATGTGAAACAGCTGTGATGATGTTCCCATAGCCAATTGCATGGAAATACAGTACAATATCTAGGAACATCATGTTGGTGTTTGCCCATGACAGTCGCTGTGAGTGGTACATGGCATCACAGATGATATCTGGATGTTCCTTAAAAAACATACACAGTGGGAAATAGCCTAATGATAGGAGTGTGATGTGCCAGACATGACTACAGCATGTGAGTGTAGCTATGCTTCATTGAAACTACTGCCTATTTAACAAGTTGTGTGTGGTAATGGCTATTCTGCATGTTTTAAAACTGACAAGACAGTGCTCTGTTTGTGGGGGATCCCCATCTGTAGGGTCATCTGTGGACTGGTCAGTGTGTGGAACCATTTTTTTTCCTGTGTTACTCACTGAACACACATCTGTGAACTGCAGGAGCATAGTGTGAGGATTGCAGTCAGTACATGGTGATAGTGATGAGTTACTGCCATCACATCCCTGATTGGACATATGTCACATGAAACAGTGGTATGACAGACACTGTCTGGAGTTCTCAGTGACATGCCAATAATGGGCCACTGTTCAGAGCTGCAGTCACAAGTCTTCTACACTTTGTACAGATGTCATGCAGTATATATGCATGTGTTGTGCTCCCTCTACAAATGTTGTGTTGGGTTGATGGTCATATCTATGCATGCTGTTATAAGTAATCCTGAATGCTGTTGACTATTACTAAGCCATATCTGTGTTTAAACTGCAACACCATAGGCTACATGGGTTTGGAGGTCCCAGCAGAACCTCCTGTCCCACTTCAGCTGGCCATGGCACCGGGCACCAGCACATCTGGGGCCCAACCTTGGACCTCCACCTCTGTTGGCTCTGCACCACCTTCTGGTGGTACCACCATTGAGTATGGGGGCTTGTCCCCCCTGGGAGCAGGTCCAGACTTAGTTGTACAGTCCCGAACGTGGTACGTAGGGGGCTCAATAAGGGGTTTTGAGGCCACATACATCAGCTCAAGGGCAGAGTGTCAAATTTAGAGAGTGAGCCTGCCACTCCTAGGCAGCCCCCAGCACTGCCACCTTTGCAGCTGTTTTGGTGCAGTGGTGGCTGCCCATGGCTGGGGACCTCCATCCCACTGTTTCCATCTGGGGGCTCATGGACTTGTGACTGCTGAACACCCCTCCCCATCCAAAGTGTATCCCCCCACATGTGTCATATACCGACCCTGTATGCTGTCTTGTCTGTCATCCTACCCTACCTATCATCCACGAGCATACCTACTCTCCTTTCCCCACATCCCACTCTCACCCTATGGAAACAAAAGGCCAATCGGTTCCTAGAACAACATTTGCCCCATACATAGCTGTCCATTTCACACACATGTCCACTGGACACATGTAACCCTTTTAATATGCATCACAACATACTCCAGTTATTTCACCCCTGTCTCTCAGGCACATGAGCCTGGTATGCACATGACTCCTAAAGGTTCCAGGTACACGTGATGCAGATGACCCCATTGTACAAAAAACACTACTGGTCTCTCTATGGTTAACCCATTTACCTTTATCATGATGATGATATCGCACACAGCACCTTGCAAGAGTACTGTTCTCACATAATGATTGGACAGGAACTGTTGTGTTAATGTAAATAAAATGCACAGAGTGATGTATTTGGCCAATGTACAAATGTTTGCGTGTATTAATGACACATGTCTATCTGAGGGAATCTTGATATTACATAGGACAACACCACTACATACTACAGGCATTGCTGGTGTTCCCCTTTTCATTCCTTTGTAATGCTTTGTTGTCACATGGAATGCTCTTGACATATCTATATATATATATATATATATATATATATATATATATATATATATATATATATATTATATATATATATATATATATATATATATATATATATATATATATATGCATGTATCTATATCTGGACATAAACACTCACACATACATCTACATGATGGAATACATTTCCTATACTGTTGAATGACTGCGCTGGATGATAAGTTTGTGATAAGATCTGATGTCTGTATATCTGCCATGGCTTAGTGGTAAATCACAATAGCTGTGTGTGCAGGGTCTTGGTTTCAAGCCTTGCAGAGGCCATTTATTTTGTTGCTTGGCAGACCAAGTCCATTGGATACGGAGTGATTAAGGCACATTAAAGCAGTAGTGAGCAAGTGTGCGTGGGTTTGCAAGGAGCTAAGCAATGCTAACCTCCGGTTACAGTTTCTTAAACTCAGTTAGCCTCTACATTGCTTTACCGGTGTAATACTCGCATATTGGTGGCCAAACAGGCTTACACCCGCTTGCTCCCGCACTTGCAAATGCACTGCTTTTGGTGTTTGCATCTGACAGTCACACCCCTGGGTGGGAGTGAGGGCTACGATATTACCTTGTGATGCCTATTACATCGGATTACATGTCTACAGTATCGGGAATGGCTTCCCATTAGCCATAAGCATGCCGTTTGACTGTATGGAATCCATGGCCTGTCCAGAGTTTGATTCATATTATTGCTGTGTTCCTCTTACACTCTGCACCTGTCTGGCTACTACATGGGAATTGACACTCTTCAATACAAACAAGTAATTGAGTTTTGGAACCCACATCCTTCAGCTGAGTCATGCTACTGCATACCTAATATTCTATCATCTTTCTAAGGTTGTCAGTGGAATATGTGCTTTCTGTCCCTATCAGACCTCTCATACCAGCTGAATAAGGGGCACTTCATAACAACATCAGGGACACATTCAAATTATTGGTGCTATTAACCTGACACATTGACAGACTCAGAGCATATGAATTCATACACATTTTCTGAGGTAAATGATGTTTATAACTCTTAAATGTTGTCATTATTAATTACGTGTAATTCACCACCTTTCCTCCAAATGTCACTAGTTTTAGGAGGGATTAAATAGGATAGAGTTAGAAATTGAGTTGAAATCAGGAACGTCCCTGGAAATCGGGGACAGTTCAGAGGTATGGTCCCTGTTTGTTCCCCCAATGGTTTATGTCCTGTCCAGTGGATTTGCTCTTAGGGGTTGAGAGGTATGGGCGTCAGCTATGGTCATTTCGGAATATTACTTACATCCCCGGGGCAGTCCTAATACGACTGTGCCAGCCAACACCTGCACGCCTAGGCCCATAATTGCATACCCATAGTTCCCCCACCTGCCACTCCTCTACAGCACTCATCCTTACTGTGGGTGCAGGTGGGGTATAAACACACAACTACACACTGCCCACTCTCCCCATGTCGCGACACATGTCGTACATTGTGTCGACCCATGGGTTATCAGGCTTGCACAACCTACTGGTCCATATACATCTACAGCCTGGTTTGATGAATCATTACCGGGACTGCCTCCGATTATCATTAATTTTTGGTATCCCACAAGGGACATCGCTGTCTATGTTTCAAGATTAGACCTGGCAGGTCTCTCCCACTGGTAGTATCCTGCCGGTGGTCTGGGAAGCAGTGGAGTGTTTACTTTTATTGTGTGTCTGTATGTCTCACTGGCCTAGCTGGGGGTGGGGAGGTGGGGGGGTTGATGCTACGTGTTACACGTTTGTTTATTGGACCCCTCACCCCCATATACACGGCCTGTGAACATATGTAACTCGTAATTGCTGTATCATATCCTAGCTATGTACATGTGTATATTTACAGTCACACTATATCTATCTATATACATATATATATATATATATATATATATATATATATATATATATATATATTTATATATATATATATATATATATATATATATATATATATGTATACATATATTTGGTTCCCCTTCATATGATCAAAATTCTCTAAATTCGAAAGTCATAAACTCTAAACCAGAATCTCAAATTTAGAGAAACGTGAACATATGAAAAGGACAAAAAAAAAATTAACACCTTTCAAATGTTTTTGCAGGGGGGCTTTGCCCCCCTGCACCCCCCACACCCCCCTACTTAAATATACCTACTCCGAGATCGCACTATAATGAAGGAAAAGGAAATCTCCCATTCCGCGCTATATGCGTAAGTGCAAAACGGAAGATTTTCCATTCCTCCACTATAGTGCGGTCATGGAACATTCACATTTAAACTGCTAGGGTACAGGGGTACCTGGCCCCCCTGCAATAAGGTAAGTTAACTTTTTATTTTTTTAAACCTAAGGCTCCCATTCAAAATTTCGAGTGAATAGAAGTTCGAGTTTCTGGTCTCGAGATTATGAATTTCGAGCTTCCATCCATTCGATCTTGTGAAGGGGAACTATATATATATATATATATATATATATATATATATATATATATATATATACATATATATATATATATATATATATATATATATATATATATATATATATATATATATATATATATACACACACATTACTATATACAGATATATCTGTATAGGTACGCATACATGTATATTTATATATTGCTGTATATATATATATATATATATATATATATATATATATATATATATATATATATATATATATATATATATATATATATATATATATATATATATATATATATATATATATATACATATATATATATATATATCTATATAACAACATATGGGTGTATGGGTGTCTGCATATGTATATATTTATATGTGGGTATGTAGCTGTATTCTGTCTCTGTATGTATACATTTCTACTTTGGGGAGTGAGAGGCTTATCTCTATGTCTGTATGGGTAGATATACACACACACATACCTCTACATATATACATCTACATCTGGTTATTCCGTTCCTTGCCATATAGATTACACTTTGCTACAGTGGGACTCGTAGTGGGTGTGGCTGCTCGTTGGGCGACGCCTCTGCCCAATGAACACATTCGCTTACATATCTAGGGCTGTCCATATAGGCCCACATCAGCCAACACCTGTACACCTAGACCCATAAGTAGCTACCCATAGTTCCCCCACCCGCACCTCCTCAACAGCACCCGTCCTTACTCTGGGTCCTGGTCAGTTCTGGACACACCACTACATGCTGCCCACTCTGAACTTCACAGGACCCATTTCATACAATTGTCTCAACCTTTGGGTCATCAGGCTTTCCCACCCTTGTATTCCGAGTATGTATACACCCCAGCCAGAATGTTCATTCTATCACCTTCTTTTGGTCTTGCCAATTTTTGGGGTGTCCCGCAAGGGACGCTCCTGTCTGTGTTCCAAGATTAGAATTCACGGGTGCACTGTGTACCCCCCCGGTTGTATCTTGCCTGTGGTCTGGGGAGCAGTGGACTCTTTACATTGTTTGCGTGTATATGTTTCCCGTGTCTGGCTGGGGTGGTGGAAGGTCATGCTACGTGTTTCATGTTTCTTGCTTGGGCCCCTCACTTCCATTGGCATAGCCTGTGAACATATGTCATTCTTGTGTGCTGTTTCCTATCATAGCTGTATATCAGTGTATATCTACGCGCGCACACACACACACACACACACACACACACACACACACACACACACACACACACACACACACACACACACACACACACATACACACACACACACACACACACACACACACACACACACACACACACACACACACATATATATATATATATATATGTAAATGTATATGTATATGTCTGCAACTATATATATATATATATATATATATATATATATATATATGTGTGTGTGTGTCTGTAAAGCAAACGCACTTACACATGCTTACTGGTGTTTATATATGCTTAAACCTGCTAACTAGTGCCTTATTCAATATGACATTGACACTTCATTCCAGTTAACTTTTAATTGATATTTTGCAGGTTATGCAGTGGACAGATGTTGCAATATATTCATGTACAGATTACCGATGGTAAATGGTATGCAATGCAGTGGGATTCGGTATGGGAATGTCTGTTCATTAGGTGGTTGCTCTAACCAATACACTATTGCTGTGCTGCTTCATTTGCATATATACCCATATACCCATGGCTCCTGGTTCCCCAAACACACACCCCAATTCTACCCTAACACTGCAGTTATCCATTCTCCAGTTGGATTTGTGGTGTATCCACACCACTACACAGTGGCCACTCCCTACTCCTATAGACGCATCCCATTGGTTGACTCACTCCACATATCCTCAGAACTCCCAAACGTTTAGTCCACAAACATTGGTGACATGAGCAACCAAAAGAATACTATTTGCAATTTTTGGGTTGTCCCACATGGGACACGCATGTATTTATGTCAAGATTAGACTCTATACTTCATTACATCCTTGCTCCCGTTAACATGACACTACAATAAATTAATAAGTATGACTATGTGGTAACAAACACATTACACATGAGAGCCTAATTATGTACGTGTTCGGCGTATTTCTTTTACAAATAGGACTGGCAAGACCAGACAAGAGGAGAAGGTTACCACACACACTATAGACCCAGTCTCACATAGTACCATCACAACCTCAAATCATACACATAAACACACAAAGACATACTCGGAGGCTCTGAGCAAAAATCTACCAAAACAGCAGAGGCCACCAAAGCAGACACCCAAACAACTACCACCTCAGAACACAACACCTGCAACACATAGACCTCACAGTCAGAGTGTCAAACAGTCACAGCCCTTAAGGCCAAACACAATGCCAGACACACTAGTCATTGGTGACTCCATAGTCAGACACAGGGACGCTCACCAGACTGAGTAAGGAGAGGGTCACAGTAAGCTGCCTGTCGGGCGCTAGAATCCGCCACATAACGCAAGCACTCAGGTCTCTCAACAGCAGGTACAAATACGACTCAGTCATTGTCCACGCTGGTGTAAACGACCTGAGACGTACCTCCTTGGACTACATGAAAAGAGACATTGAGGAGCTCTCTGATTATGTAGCCCAGGCAGGTATGACCCTGACCTTGAGCAGTATCCTACCTTCACCAAGAATGATGCCACAATACAGAGATAAGATGATCAGCTTTAACAATTGGCTTAAACTCTGGTGTCATTCAAAGGGGATCCAATGTCTGTCTGCCTGGGATGACATGCTGGACAAGCCACGCTGCTCAAGGGACGGCTTGCACCTGTCACCCTGGGATTCCGGATATTGGCAAAGGCTCTTGCCACCCCATAGTGCCTTTTTAGGCAAGGCTCAAATTCTAAACCTACCACCCTAGAACACAAAAATGGAAAAAAGCTAAGGGTAATGCTGCTCAATGCCAGAAGTCTCAATCTCAAAATGCATGCACTCGAGGCCCTTCTCAGTATGGAGAACATCGATGTCTGTGCTGTGACAGAAACCTGGTTCAAGGCTCCTGAGAGCACCCCAGCACTATCAGGTTTTACCTCATACCATGCGTTCCGGCCCCAAAATCCGGACAATACCAAGAAAGGAGGGGGGGTATCCATTTTCATCAAGGACACCCACACCTCAAGATTGGTGGCAACGCACGATGCATTGGAGACCATCCAGGTGCAATTAACCATATGCAAGACTGCTCTGCAAATTGTAGCATGTTACAGGCCACCCTCACAAACTCAGGAACCTCACATGGCTTTCCTGAAAACACTGGAGGGGATAAATGTATTTCCAAACACCATCATACTAGGTGACTTCAACTACCCTAATATAGACTGGGAACACTACTCAAGCCCAAATACCCTAGCCCAAAAGTTCCTAGAATTCATAAACTCAAACGCCATGGAACAACTGGTCACCATCCCCACAAGAAGAGAAAACATACTTGATCTCATTATCACGAACATGGGAGCACAATGTTCAACACCGGAAGTATACCCCTCACTGGTGAGATCAGATCACAAACTAATCTCGCTGGAGGTCCTCATCCCACCCCCACCTGAAATAAAAAAGACCACAGTAAAGAACTACTCGAAAGCCGACTTCACACTTCTAAAGACTAGTGTGGTCTCCTTTAAGGCCCCCGAGCCGGCGGAAAACAGTACCCAAGCCACTGAATCACTTACAAATGCCTTCTACCAGCACCTACAGGACTGCATGGATAAGGCAATCCCAAGCAAAACAAAGACTCTTTGTACCAAAGGTAAGCATCCAGTCTGGTGGACCCCAGCCATAAACAAACTCTACAACAAAAGGAGGAAGCTACTACAAGATAGAGCAAAATCCTTAAAAGGTAAGACACCTTTGATCACTACAAGTAAAAACTAAGAGCTCTCATAAAATCATCCAAAGCAAACTTTGAGAGAAAAATAGCTAAAGACTCAAAAGACAATCATAAGGCCTTCTTCAGCTATAGTTAGAAACCTGGGAGGAAACTCCCAGATATGCTCAGAACTAGTTCAAAATGATGTGAAGATTACTGATCCTACAGACATTGCCAACATACTGGCTGACAGGTTCAGTGCAAACTTCTCCCCCCCCCAAAAGGTGAGATATCTATACCAAATGATTGTAGCCCCCCAAACATCTCTAACGCCCAAGTGAGAACTGCTCTCTCCAAAGCAAAAAACACAGCATCCATGGGACCTAATGGCGTCCCCGGCTGTGTGCTCCACGAACTCAACGAGGAATTAAACCCACAGCTAGGACAGCTGTTTAATCATAGTCTCACCTCTGGATACGTACCCAGGGAGTGGCGCACTGCGACAGTGGTCCCACTTCATAAAGGCGGTGCCTCCACCGACCCAGGAAATTACCGGCCCATTAGCTTGACAAGCCTTATCTGCAAAGCCATGGAGAGGATCATAATGGATCTCATAAACAACGACATAGGGAATTTGCAGACTTTGGATCCAAGCCAGTTTGGCTTTGTCAAAGGCAGATCATGCCTTTTAAACTTG